>NW_022885264.1:0-16813 GCF_011952205.1 Bombus bifarius
TCTTTTGATTGACCATACTATTGCTAATAACTCTTTCTCGGTTGTGGAATAATTCTTTTCAGGAGGGTTCAAAGTTCGGGATATATAACAGCATGGATGTCCGTCTTGGGAGAGTATTGCTCCTAACCCTTCGTTACTTGCGTCTGTTGTTAATGTGAATATTTTGTCAAAGTCTGGATATTGTAGTACAGGGGCTTCGCAGAGTTTTTGTTTTAGTGTGTCAAATGCAAGTTGTTGTCTATCCTTGTGAGGTTGAGAATGCAGTATATTTTTTGGAATTTTGCTCCATAGGTATCTGGTGAAATCCTGACGAGAGGTCTAGGGCCGAGAAAAATTTAGCTTTGCCTAAGTGCTCGAGTATTTCGTCCGAATTTGGTAAAGGATACGCGTCTTGGTCTATTTGCTCGTTTAATTTTCTAAAATCTATAACGATTCTCCATTTTTGTTTGCCTGATGCATCTAATTTTTTTTGGAACTACCCAAATTGGTGCGTTATATGGACTGTCCGATGGTTCTATGATTTGTTTGTCTAACATGTCGTTGATTTGAGTCTCGATTTCCTTTTTATGACATTCGGGCGGTCTATAAGATTTGATGTTTATAGGTTTGTCTGTCTTGAGTGTGATTGTATGTTCTGTCAAGTTGGTACATGGTAATGAGTCTGTTTCCATATTAAAAACGTCTAAGTAATTGGTGAGGATTTTCTCAAGGGGTTCTCGAAGTTCTGGATCAATATGTTTGGTACGTATTATTTGTGCGAATTTATTAATTTGGCTTAGTTTATCGGGTTTCTCTATTTCGTTTGTAATGTGACAGATTTGCTTACCAGTGTTGATGAAACATACTGTTGTGGGCTTTCCTTCGATGTATTGGGCTGAGATTAGAGTTTCGCCTGGTCTTATCTTGCTATCGGTTTCCTGGAATGGTAATATAATTTCGTCTAAGGTTAGTTTATTGTTAGTGACGCTGTATTGATACTTTGTAAGGAATGGGAGTCCGATTATTCCATCTTCGATTAGGGGAAAGTTGTTAGGGACTACGTAGAATTGATGATTTTTCTTGAGCATGGTTAAATTGCAAATTTTGTTAGTGGTATGTTTGTCACTTCCCATTAGGAAGGTTTTGGGGTTAGAAGTTTGGACGTTTAGTGAGGCTTTTTCTTTTATAAGGTTGATTCCTGCTCCGGTATCGATGAGGAATCTGGCTCTTCCTCCGTCTCTTCGTTGCAGTACGATTGATAGTAATCTTCCGGTGGTGGTGCAGTTAACTCGAGGTAAGCGTCCTCTGGGTTCTCCGTTGTTTGGTTTACTCGAGGTGGAATCTTTCCTTGGCTGGCAAATGGAAAATTTCGAGAGTAGCATTTTTCGGCTGTGTGTCCAATTCGTAAACACTTTGGACACTTCGGTTTCATGCGGTCGTCTAATGGTCTGCTAGGTAGCTGAGCAGAAGTTTGTGGCTGTGAATCGGTAGTAGTTCGCTTGGATACTAATGTAATGTTGTGAGATTGATTCTTTGGGCGGTTGGCAACACGATTTGCTTCTCGTAACCATTGTTCTCTATCAGCTGCTAGTTGTTGGGCAAGGTTCAGGTTCTTTGGATCGCTAGATACCACCATCTGTCCTATCTCGTATCGTAAGTTGAGCAAATATGTTTTAAGTGCTTCGCGTTCTTCAATATCTATAGCTACGCGTCGTTCTGTTGGTGTGCGGTTTTCGTTTTGGACTGCATAATTTAATTCGTTTAGCTGTTGTCGGAATCTGGAGTTAAAAGATTGTACACTTTCTGTTGCCCCTTGTTTTAAATTCTTTAATTTGTCCCTACAGTTGCTAATAGTTGTTGGTGTTAATACGTGTTGTCTTAAGCATGAATATAAGTCTTCGAACGAGTTGATTTTTAGATATCGTATGTTTCGTTTCGCGTTGTCGGTAATCTTTTCGATCAGTATGAGATCTAATAATAGCTCTCTGTCACTTGCCTTGCACCTAGCTCTTGCTTTGCGGACCGATAAGATGAAATCTTCAACGCCTACGTCATCTCGACCTCGTAGTGTCTCGACAGTTCGTATGGCCTTATCTGCCTCGAGCCCTCGATCTTCGTTGTAGTTGTTTATTGGTTTAATCGCGGCGCGGCTAGATGCGGCTCGTGGTCTTTGTGACGTGTTCGGTCCGTCAGTTTCGTCATCCGTTACGTTATCAGCAGCGGTTTCTAAATGGGCGTTTATTTGCGACTGGTCAGTCTCGGTGTCGTATTTTATTTCCACGGTTTTTGCAAGATCGCGTATTTCTTTAGAGCGATTTCTATCGCTAGTTTCCGCAAATTCTTTTATGTTTTTAATGTTTTGATCGGTGCTGTTTCTAAAGCTTCTAAACTCGTGAGTTAGGCTTTCAAATTGTTCAATCAGGGTAGCGATTAGTTCGTTTTGTTTAGCGGTACTCTTGTCAGTTGGGTTCATGCTGAGAAATATGACACTTTCGGCGGAAGAAGAGTCACCATCTTCAGAATGTATTTCAGGCTTACGGTTTCGATAATGTACGAAAGCCAGCTTACCGAGATTCTTTGCAGATCCTTCTTTTGATCAAGGAGGTGACCGTGGTCCTTCGCTGTAGAATCCGTAGAGTTCCCGTTGAAGTTTCCTCTTGATGCGATGAGTGGATCCTGGCAGGATCGCCAATTTTGTCACGTCGATTTGGGGTAATTTCACGTTCCGCACGCAAGGTGAGAAATTCGTACTTAAATTTTGATTGTTATTAGAAAATTTATTGAACACTGACAGAGTAACGATACAGAATGGTCAAACAGCACAGAAAAGAATGTTCTTACAACGACTCGAGAGGTACTTTTTTATATCAAGGACCCGGCTCCTGTGGAGGGGCAATCGCTGGATGCTGGTCACATAGGGTTTCTATTACTGCTTAGCCATCATTTTGCTGGCCAAGGTATGTGAGACATAACCATCCTTTCGTTGCGTTCTCACGACCACCGTGACACCAGCACAGGCAGTTTTTTATAAGACATTGCTAAGAACAAACATGGCTCATATGAACACTGTGTAGAGGGAAACGATCGATAGGAAATCACAACACAGCTTCCGAGGCCGTTGCGTTCTTGTGAATAGATGAATCGAAATCATTTCGGTTTTAATCAACATGGCCTAGTAAAGAAATACAGAAATGTCTTCTTTCTCCTTTTTTCTTTTCTTACGATTACGATGGACAGGGTATCGCGTGTTTTTGACTGTTGGGGAGAACCTAAAGTTTTTAAAATCAAGGATAAAAGATAATACCAGACACGGAAAAAATATTAGAAAATGTACACGGTTCTTGTAATGAAAACTGAAATGCAAGGAATATAAATCGAATGTCTCTTGCGAACGTAATTTTGTGTTTTACACTGACAGGATTGATTTACAGATTTACGTTGATTTTTTGTTTCTCTATCTGCAAGCGACATATAAGATTATATCGAAGACTATGCTGCGTAAAACTTTTATTATACTATTTACGATAGAAATGTCGCAACGGAAGATCGAATTTTATGTCTGCTTTGTTCTTTCGACTTTTTAGCTGTGTTCTTGTTCATTTCCGAACTGATTTCAATTTTTTATCCTTTTTTTTCGACAAGTCCTAAAAAGTTTTTAAATTAACGAGAAACGTAGAAGTATTTTTGTATTCCTATTTTAAGTCACCTATTTACGGTTTTCTCAAAATATTCGAAATGCTTCGATTCATTGAAAACAATAAAGATTGCAAAACAAAAATTCGAGAATCGTAAGTGAATTAAGTTGGTATTCGATAAACACGATATTACGGAAGCAAAACTTAATGAAAAGTTCGACTTTATTCCGTATGAAATTTTACTTTAAGTAAGTTTAGCCTGCACGTGAAACGAAAGATTTATATACAGAAAAGTTTGAGTAAATGGTAGATATCTGAGAGTTGAACGATGAAAGTAAAAATCGATTCTTCACGCTTACAATCCTTGTATTCAGGCCAGAGTTCTTCGGGGATCCTCTCGTCGGTATACTCGATGCCAGTATATGCAAATATATACCGTATATGTTCGGCACGACCACGGGCATTGAAGTAGATTAGTTTGTAGGTATGTTCGTCGCTCATTTTTCTTGCTCTGTCAACTTATCGAGAAAAATGTTACAATTAACTCGTGTAATTAACAGACTGTGTGCGTGTTTGTGTGTATAGAGAACAATTTATTTATAGATGGAATAATTCGTATAATACGAAAAATAAATCATTTAGAAGGCTGGAATATGTGTTTTTGAAACAATTAATTATGTCGAAAAATATTTCAAACGAGATATAATTATGAAAAAAATAATAATCAAATGTATGTAAATGTATGTAATAATAGTTAAATGTATGTAAATGTAATAATTAAATGTAATTAGTTGTGAAAAAAATAATAATAAAAAATAAATAAATGTAAAAAAAGAATGAAATGTAATTAGTTTCTTTTTACGCACGCGATATTATTGGCGATATATGAAGGTCAACTTTATTTTTTTAAATAGATATATTTATACATATATTTATAGATATAAATACATATATTATATAGATATAATAGTATATATAATATATATGTCGGAGATGAAAGAACACCGGAGTCTGTAATTGAACAATTGTAGTTATTCAATCCGATTGTAATTGTTCGAGAGTTGTGATAATGAGCTTGGGCTCGAGGCGACAGTCAGTCGCCGAACATAGCCGCGGTCACGGGATTTGCCTAGCAAAGGTATGGAGTAATTCTATAGCTCTCCTTAAAGGAAATATTCGTGGCGACACGCGACAGTAAACATTCCAACGGTTTCTGTCCCGTGGCTCGCCACACGCAGACCCTATTCTTCGAGTAAGATGATTGCCAGATGTCGATGCGTCTCCGCAGTACATGTTCAGCTAGCTCGAGGGCCCGTTATAAATCTTAAGGTTTAGTTAACTAAAGTCCTTCAAACAGACAAACAGTCTTTGTCCCAACTACGGGAAGATAGGGGAGACATATTTTTCAACGAGCGCGGTCTCCCACTAGCAACTTTCCCTCGAGGGCGGCTAGCATCTTTTTCTAACCACCGATATGGAGATTGACCAATTAGCAGCAACGTCAATTTCCCTTACTTTCCGAACGAAGGCTTTTCTCGACGAATCCGATGATCTCGTATCCTTAGACACACCCCATTATAGTTTTCCTCTGTGGCATCATCGGGACGGGAAAGGCATTCTCGTTCGCGATCTCAATGATGAAAGGAGTAACCCTTTACGACCAGTGAATATCACGCATCCGACTTAGATTTTGTGAGTACGTTCATCTATCATCCCGTCGACCGCGGATTCGTTATTGAACCTAGGATCATTGTCATTAGTTTCTCGAGTGCCTAACTACCACGGTTACTTGTCCGGCTCTATAATAATCGTATTTGCACTAGTCGATGTCTTCTCTATTGCACAACGACAACGTGTAACCCAAACGAAGATTCGTTTCACGCCCCTAACCCTGATTCTAATGTCCGCTCCGACATATATAATAATATATATGTCGAGTCTGAATCTCGGAGTCCGAGCTCGAGGCGCCCTCCCGGTGAGGGCTCGCGGGAGGTAGCGGTTCTGCGTTGAAGTTCTCCATCGTCCGGTCGCGCGTGGGGTACCTTTATTGTCGATAGCTACACTAGTGACGAGGGCCTCAGGCTTGATAACGAATCCGCGGCCAACGGGAGGACTATCATATAAAAAGCAACAGGATACACGAAATAATATAATTCTGACTAGGACAACATAACCGCAAGAAGTGTTGATATTGAAAAAAATATTTAATTTTGTATATAAATATTTTCATATTTAGAAAAGTTTCCGGAAGCAGGAAGATTTACAAACAAATAATATCATAAACCTAATGTTTCATGATCCTTTTCTAATTAGAGTGTGTGACAGCATGTGAGAACGTTTCTTAAAAATATGACTTATTGCAATTACTTAATCGCAATTATAAACGATTAAGACCTTCTCGCAACGAGGCAATCTATCCAAAGTATAAAACTCGTTATACTTGATGAGAAAACAAATCTCTACTTAGATTTCATTTCGTTTCATCGCGTTCATAAAAAGTGAATTTGTATGAACACATCGTGCAATTTAGTAATTAGGACCGTTGATCTCGCTGCAACATAGATGGATAGAAAAAAGCCATTTAAAATGATACAACGTCGGGAGGACAATTATGAAAATTATAAATGGAACACAAGATAAAATTGTTTAAGATTAATTCTTCTTTTTTTTTTTTTAATCGCGAGTGTTTGCAAACAAAGTTTCAATCTGTTTACAATGATAGCAATGAGAGGAGGATGTCTATGAAAGTTATAAATGCGATATTGAATAACATTTCTGCGAGTGGGTTTGTTTTTCGTTACAAATGTTTTTTAAACGAATCTGTAATCTGTTGGAAACTACGGAACAGTAACGGGACGACTGATAGGGAAATAAAAAAGATCGCGTTTTATTTGAACAGACAAATCTTTGAAATCTATTCGAAAGTCTATTTGAAATGGTACGAGCTTGAAAAGAACGGTGAATACTATAGAAGAAGGATTAATTAAAATTCTTATTAATCTGTATGCTTTATATATTAAATACCTTGATCGATGCCAAGATAACAAATTATTATACAAAACAGTGAAGTATCCACGTCTGACATTAATATTGAGTATTACCATTACTGTAATTTAATTTTTAACCGATCCTGAAAATTCCTTAGAACTTAAAAAGTATAAAATGTTACTGTGCATTTCAAGATTAAATGCACTGTAATTTAGAAACAGTTATGAAGCGGAAACAAATAATTTATTCAGAATAAGAATTCTACGTAATCATGTTAAAAAAAAAAACGTACTTATAACGCGTTTAAACTCCAAATATGTAAAGACAATAAGGGGAAAAAATTAAACGAAGAATCGTATTTTTTGTAAATTCACACAAGATTTTATCCAAAAAAAAATTAAGATTTTTTGAAGAACGTACAAGACGGAACACGAACAATAAAAAAGGGATGTTAAATACAAAAAATAGATTGAAATTTAGATTATGAAATATAAAAAAAATGATATTGCATAATTTACAATTATTTTCGATAGCTTACGTCAGTATGTTGGAGTGTAAACTATAAAATATTCAAAAACTGATACCATTTAGACATAATTTAGAAAAACAATAAATTGCGGAAACCGATAGTTAAAACTCGATACGATCGATACTCCAAAACTCTAATCCTAATAATTACTCAGCAATAATAACCGATAATTCATGTTGATTAATGTTTGAACTCCGTTTTTTTTTTCTGTATGTGTATACAAATTTTATACAGTTTGATAAAGCGAAATTAAATTATCATCTTTTTGTACTACTTCAAACATTGAGATTTGTCATCTTCAAGGTCGATCACACATAGTTTCAGATTGCGGAGTTGCAAGGGTAATTAATTTTGCAATCGGTTTTCCTTTGATATAGATGTGAATACAAATAGCCATTGATTGACAATATACCGAAGCAATTCTAGTTTAATTTGAAGTCATCGATCCTTTGATATTTTTGGAAGAATAGTAAAAGTACAGAGAAAATAAGAAAAAATGGCGTTAACTAAAAGATAACTCCAATGTATCTCATAAATATTATCTATATATCATTTGTAAGATGTAAGTGACCAAGATATCGAATTATAAAAAAATTGTATGTAATGATTAATACTTGAACGTTACTTACATTTATGTACATGAAAATTTGATCTTTTATTAACTAAGTTATTGATCGACAAAATGACTTCCTACATAATTCTCCGCCTGAACTGAAATGCATATTTTTTTTTACGCAAGCCTTATGTGTAGCTAGCAACGAGCAAACAGATTAATTACTTTACACACGGTCGTATCTTGTTTGCTGTAGGCGAGTTCTCTCGTGTAATCAACAAAGTACTCAACTTTAAAGCGATAACAGAAGAACATTATTGTATCGATAAAAATCATGCTTTTTTCAAAGAAATATGTAACTCGTATTTTTTTTAAAGCAACCCTCATAACGTATTGAATAAAATAATCATACATTTTTTTTTGTTCAACATTTGTAAAATACTATTATCAAGATCACCAAGGAGGTAATCTTCAATTCTTAATGAATATAATAAAAAACATAATTAATGATTGTTTGATGGTTTTATTATTATCTCTATAATACAAAAGCACAACATCGTGTCAACAGTTTATATAGTTCGTATGTTTCTGTAGGAATTGTTGGAATACAACGATATCAGTCGCATGCGGATAGAGTGTTTGATCGTACAGATTCTTCCATTCGTTGCCCAGCGCCATCCCCACTAGCGTACGTTCGTTAGATGTACCGCGGCGGCTGGCGCGTGCATGCTCTTCCGAGAACTCGGCGGAAGAAACATAAGGATATGGATGGAACATTGGGCACGTCGGTGTCGCGCCTTGACAGCGTAGCGCTTTGTATCGAGAAGCTGCTAGAAGGTTCCGTGGCACGTGACGTTACACAGGCATCTACTCAGGTCACACTCATTATAGAGAGTGGGGGTTCAAAATCTTTACAAGCGCCACAGGTCACTAAGGCAGTCAGTCTGTGAATAACTAGCCAACTGTCTACATTCCAGAACGAACATTTATAACTCTCGAAATAATTGTTTAATAAATATCACATTATATTATTTCAACATAAACATTGTGTCTTCCACAGAATATTAATCCTAATTCCAAGATTAAATTCTAACAGGAATACACAAATAATAGTTCTCTATCACAACGTAATCTAAAGGGAAAACCCTAACTAAATGACAAAAATATCGGTAATAACTGGAACTAATGAATGTTAAAAGCAATCAGTATATTCCATACAAACTTCCATCAACACGATTCGTTCTTCATTCTCTCAACACACTAAGACCGCAATCTTTAAACGCTTATAAAACCATAAGCAATCGTGAAGTTTAAAATTCGCTAACTGGGCGTCTCTCAATCCAGTTTTTGATCTTGGGCAGGAGGAGGACCTTTTTCTCCAGCAGCTTCAGATTCTCGTAATTCTCGATCAGATCAGACTTGTACATAAAGTTCAAATAATCGAGCAGAGCAACGAATGTTAAATCAGCCCAAGAGAGAGTACCATCGTAGAAGTAGCCGTCATTTTCCTTCACTTGCTGGTCCAAACGTTCTAAAATGAACAGCAGCGTCTCTTCAGCAGCCTTGCGTTTTGCAGCTTTGACCTTCTCGTCCTCCTCATAGTGGAAGGCGGCAATTTCTGAAAATTTGTTTTCAGTTAAATACTATTCGCTAATGTTATACTAATTTGAATACAGTGTTGTGCGAAATTTAAATGATACTGAAGATAGAATTACAATCCTTTTTAATCCTTTGTCTTGTATTGTTGACATACGTGTATCGTTCGATTAAATCAAATATTAAATCGGATTTCAACTAATAAATACCTGAACAGATATGTGCTATCTGTTATCAAGATTCTCATAAGATTTATGCAAAACAGCACTGGATACTCACTATGACGAATATCATGAATAGTATCAACAGTGGCATCAATATGAAGATTTGCCCAGTCAGTCTTTCCAGCTAAGTCATATTGTTTGGCTAAGTAACGGCAAATAGCTGTAGACTGAGCAACCTTCCTTCTATCAGCTACGAGCATAGGAAGCTGGCCATAAGGAGTCACTAAAAACATACAACTAATAGAATCAAAGATTCTATCGAACAAACAGATTATGATGCTTCTTAAATATCTAGCTTCCTGTTATCTGTTTTGGAAAGATATAATTTAATTTATTGATAATTTATCAGCAAACAAAGGGCATTGTCTCCTTAACAATACCTATTGTTCTCCCACATATCTTATAGAGCAATGGAGAGTAAACAATAATCTCTGTTATACTCTGCATAATTGTGTTCTACTTTATTTAGCTACTTTAGTTAAATTAGGAAAGATGAGATTTAAGAAACAGAATTTCTTTAAATTTTAAGCTTACAGGGCTTTATTTCTGGCCAGACGTCCTTTTTGATACGTTCATCTTCAAATGGAATACTAGCATAGCTGAAGAAGAACGGATTGGTTCTGCCAATGCCGTAACTGGGAAGTAAGTGAATTTATAGAGCGGCATCTTCCTGGAAGTATAATATATACAAAGTAAAAACAAAGAATCATTGATGACAAGAATTATATTATTACAAATTATGAAGTATAAGACAATTTAAGTAAAAAGCATCAACTACTAACTACTCGCATAGCTATTTGTATCTTTATATTTTAATATAGCTTAGATATAAAAAGAATATTATTTTTGGATGTAATAATGTATAAACTTGCGCCAAATATTATAACAAAATATTGCACTTTCTATTTAAGTAGGATAGACATATTACCGGCATTTATCTTTTTTCTATAGCAATGAAATTGTTTATAAAAAAGTTTATAAGAAAACTATCAATTAATGCAAACAACGCATTTCAAAATATTAATTACATTCGCACGATTCGTTATCTCTAGTATTAATTTAACCATATGGTTCTATACACCCAAGACCCTCTAACAGTAATTTAGTACCATTACTAGTCGTATGTACAATGTATGTTTGTAGACAACTTTCGTAACTACAAAACATTCAGCATGATTATATATTCTTCCAAACTTAAGAAACATTTTCTAATTGCATACTTAAATTTATCGATCAATTATGAACATATGATAACATTTATTTCTTTCAACTACTAATTTTCAAATCCTCTGCTGTTCCGTTAATTGAACGACGCGCCGACTTTTCCTACAAGTATCTTGTATCTTATCTGTATTATTTAGTTATCAATAAAGAAGAAACATTTTCTAATTGTATACTTAAATTTATCGATCAATTATGAACATGTAATAACATTTATTTCTTTCAACTACTAATTTTTAAATCATCTGCTGTTCGGTTAATTGAAGGATGTCGGCTTTCTGTAGAAGTATTTCATATTTATTATTTAATTATGAATAAGGAAAAAACATACAAAATACAGTTTTTAAACGGTTTATTATTTATAAAGAGAAACTTTGATTTAGGATATATATACTATATATATACTATTTACTTACAATTTTTTTTTTAAGATTTCAAAGTCGAAACAAGCACAGGAAATTTCCAAGCCGGTTAACAGAAACTTGAATGAGACAAAAATAACCTTTAGATCTCTATATGTTCTTCTTCCCCTCTGTTGCTTCCATGTAACTCTTATCCTATTGGTGGAGCTGTGCTGATATGTGAAATTATGACTACATAAAAACATCCGGAAAGACTCATTGAATGATTTTATAGTTTAAGGTTAATAAATTTCCATAAATTAAAGTTGAAAACTTATGAGAACATGTTTTCTGTAACAAAACTTAGTAAAAACAAACTAGTAAGGTTTATAGATTCTTTAATGATTATGTATGTATTCATAAACTAGTTCGATAAACATCGTTCGATAAAACGTCGAACAACACACAACATTGAAGCGCGAAATTTCAAATTCAAGGAAAGATAAATAACAAATATTGCGAACAAATGATATTAAATTTACAATAATCTCATGTAAGAAAAAATGAAAGGGATAAAAGTAGTATAGAAGATAGAAAAATCTATAAAACTGGTGGCTGGGAAATAGAAAATATATAAATTTATGTTATTAGAGTTTAGTACTTCTGTCGATCAATGTGTTACGACCGTTCGCGGAGAGACGCAGTCGCAGTAGCGAGAGGCGTAAATTCTCGCTACGATTCGGTGAATCGACGCCGCGAAGTAGTCGTTCCCCTGTTTCAGTTAAGATAAGAGGTGGTTAAATGAATATGACACAGTATAGTAAGTTATATTTCACCGTTTATTCCAACAACTTATAACGAAGGCAGTTACGCTGGTGCGTATGTACGAGATTTTTTTTTTATTTATTTGTTGAAATTACAATCAATTCTCGCGTTGAGAATATGTACGAGATGAATGAGTGACTGATCTGTGGGTGTGTCCTACCCGATGGAAGGATATTGACCGTTCGAAGGATGTGAAATCAGAACTGTCTTGGGAGACGATGCTGTCTCGGAGGAAAGCTAAGGATGGGTGTGTCTAGCGCACGGGACCATCGGATTTGTAGGTGACGATTTTAGTTAGGAGAGTGAAGGAAGTGGCTTCGTTGTTAATTGGTTAACGAAGGGTCTTAACCGCCCTCGAGAGAAAGTGGTTAGTGGGAGGAAAGTTGCAGCATACGTGAGAAAAACTAACTTTCCCTTGTCCAGTCGGGGTAGACAATAGTCTTTAGAAATTCTTCGGAAACAGACGTTTGTTTGGTTTGAAGGACCTTTTCTAGGAAATCTATGAGATTTATGGAAGGTACTTGAAACTATGGAGGATACGCTGCGAGTATCCGGTGACATCTGGTTGCCATATTGCTCGCGGTGCGACGTAACAAAATGGAATAGAAAGATTATACCACAGACGAAATTATACTTTATACTTTATTATACTTTATACTTTATTATTACATTACATCAATTGACATCTTTGGAATTACAACGATTCGATACACATTTTAACGTTTTAAACGTTTTAACGTTTAACATTCTAACATTCAGTTAGAACTTTGTATTGATTAGAGATATTGTAACGACCAGAAATATCGATACATATATCAATACTTTTACCTCGAAATTCGTAGATTCGTACTCTTCATTGTCCATACAAATTGTGTCATATATGTCCAAACCAAATTTAATTTACGTGCATTAACGTTTTCAAATCCATTTTTTATTTTCAAAGAACATCATATTTGTACTCGGTATTGCCAGTATGTATCATGAAGAGACGAAACGAGTATCGTTTAACAACATTTAATTTATAACACCTTTTAAACATTTAGACAGATTAACACATAACACTTCTTATATATAAACATCAATTCGAAGTTATCAGCTTGGAGAAATTGGTCGATTAATACCTGTAGATTGTCTGTCTCGATGAAAGAATTAAAGAGAGCAAAAACATGATAATGCCGCTAATATAATATTCCTTCTTTCTTGTATCTGTCTGCCTCTCAGGTCGTTTTACTAATTACAATAAGTAATTTCGACTTCTTTGCGCACTCTTTTAACGCATTCGAGACCGAAAGAAATTCATATCAGTCAGTAGGCAAGAGTATAATATACATATTTTATATATAACTTATGTAGTAATGTATATATCATGTTAATTTCATATTTTTTTCAATATAGAATTATTATATATATATATATATATATATATATATATATATAACTGTACATAATACATTATAGAATAACATAGTATATAATTTTATATTTTAAAAATATGAGGCATACTATTTAAGATTGTCATCGATTTAAAATCAAAGTATGAAAAGGATACCCTGGAGAGAGTAAAACACAGAATCATTCCAACTAAACATTCAGATCGTACCGACACCTAGGTATCGTCTTACAATTAAATCTCGGTCTCGAATGGATTAAAATGAAATACATACTTGCAGCTTCAACATCTTCAATATCGAGGAGATTCAAACTTTACAAATAAAAGCGGCCTGTTCCCCTTTCCACGACAGACTCTCATACCATATCCGCTCTTATCCAGGCTTTTACTTGAAACCAGCAATGCGTTCATTTACAATTTAAATTTACCCGGACCATCTACTGAATCGTCAGCCTTTTATAAATATATAATGAACCCAGAACATGTGCCTGTGCCCCTGGTATCGATGTTCGGCTTGTGATGTTCGTACCGGAACCTTCGCACAATTTCAATTTGTCACGCGTGAACATCGATTCTTCCAAGGGTCACAGCTTTATGCGGCTAAATCCTTTAGAACGATTAAAATGATACTAATGATATGGTATTTTTTACAAAGATTTAACATATCCATAAAATAGGAAGTTTCGTGCTCTCCTATTTTATATTAATTATAAATTAATAAGTTTTATATGTGTTATTTATAGATCTAATAAATTTTGTATTGGTTTACAGCAGGTGCTCCGGGTATAAACAGACGACAAACGAACAAATAGAAATTCAAACTATTGTCGTTGTTTAACTCGCATGGGACTATAAGCTCGAATTGGATTTAAACGTTACGATCGTCGAGAATAATTACTATGTGTACCCTGTACGACGGGCAGAGAATCTTAAGTTATTAACGGCAATTCCTTTGTGCATAATTCAGGTTTATTAACAACCAGTAATGGATAATCATCGATGAACTCTTTTTGAATAAAGTTCACATTTATAAAGCAAACACTATAAAATACGACAGGACAATTGTAATCGATAAATGACATTTTATTAGGATATTGTAAGAAGCTAAGATATCGAGGTACATTAAAATTGAGTCCGCTGCAACCCTCATGACATTTAAAATCCTACGCGTATATTGAGTAAAGTTGTTATATTAAATATAATCATATTAAATACAAGCTCGTCCGCTGGATTCCCAAATTATTTGGTTAAATACTTTGAATACGAGAATACCGAGTGTTAACAGTAGTAAATCCTCTATATGGTATGTCTACTTTGCTATCTTGAATAGGTAAATAACATTTCACTTTAACGCATTTAACCAATATTAACATTTAACATTTAACCAATATTATACGCATATGCACATAATGTTACTGTTACATATAATGATATATACGTAGATATACACGTTAATTAAATCCTCTATATGGTATTTTTATATCAGTATCGTAAACATTGTAAACCGGAAATCCTTTATTACACACGTACATATACAGTCAATATTATTGTTACATATAGTGATACATACGTTGATCCACACATTAATTAAATCCTCTATATAGTATTTTTACTTTGCTATCTTGAATAGATAAATAATCTCGAATATAGACATACAGGTACAGTTACGTTGATATACACCTTTGTATAAGGTGTCAAAAAATTTTTTATCACAGCGTTTTTTTAAGACGATTTTATAGCTTCGAAATTCATCTTGACACGATTTTCAATGTCAAATTATTTTTCTATTGCATCATGTGATACTCATTAGGAGGAACAAAACTTCTGTTTTCTTAGAAAAAATGTTTGAAATTTCATTAATTCCTAGATTGATTTTATTTATACATTAAGGTCAGATATGACATCAAATAATGTCAATACTAATATCTAGTTATTTGTCAATTTACAGCATCTGAAAAACAAGACATCTTCAAGACAGCGTGGGTTTTCTTTCCAACTTTCTTAACTTTCAACAATAAAATTTTCGTCAAACGATACAATCTATCCAACAAAGTTCTTGTACACAGTCAATCTCGTAAGAACATAGATCTTCTTCAAGTATTATTCTTCACAATGCTTCGTGTGGAATTTCTACTTGACGAGTTATTATTAAACGATTAAAAGCTTATTATTATACGATAATGTAATATCGTAGAATAACTTTGATTGGATATCAGCTGAAATTAGAAAACACCGTGTACGCCGTCTTTTTGTGGTTTGTTTACATCCAAGAGCGCCTAGTAACAGCGACGCGAGAAAAGATAAGCAGCGTCAAAACAGAAGTACGGTTTCATATTTCAAGGAGTGGCAATCGAGAGGCCAGAGTATGTGAGCCGAAAAGTGTGTGTGTGTGTGTGCAGGACCGAGCAGGAATGCATTGGCGAGGTTCAGAGTTGATCGAGACGTCGAAGCATAGAGTCGTTAGAATTGAGTTGCGAGTGTTGTCGAGTGTTAAAGTTGCTAGTGAGAGAGAGAGAGAGAGTTACCAAATAGTTGTCAAGTTATTTGATGTAAATACGAGCGTTGCATTTAGTTTTCCTGTTAATCAAACATCGTTTCTCTGTCTAACTAATATCTGTATTTTCAATCCATTATTAATAAATTATAATTAATCGGACAAAATTACACCTTTAATATATTCCGATATGGTGGGTCCTTAGGTTTATTGAGGGTCGAAGTGACGTTACGCAGGCTGGTTGTTGTCCGGTGGCGCGAGCTGGCGCGGGCTGGCGTGCAGATGTTTTAGGCGGCGTAACAACAAGGAAGATCATAGAAAATGAGAAGGGTGGATTAGAAGAACGAAGAAAACTCGAAGAAGATACAAAAGAAGAAACTACAGAGACAGAAGTCAATTCAAAAGGTATATTAAATAATAAGTGCGATTTACTTGATACCGAAAGAGCTATTGAAATTAATGATACGGTTCAAGATATTAAATTTACTGAAGGTAGAAGCCGCACTCAAAATGATATGGAAGATGTAGTAGAAGATTCACGAGAATTATCTAATAAAAGTAAGTTATCAGAAATAAGGATTGCACTTAACAAAATTGAATATACAAAAACTATTTTACGGAATAAAAAGAATTCATTAGAAAGAGAAAGAGGAGTAAGGAAAAAGAAGAAAATGTACAGACAGAAATTATTTCAAAAAATATATCAGATGATAAATGTGATTTGCTTTAGAAAAAAAAAAAGAAATATTATCCACAAACTACATTAGGAATTTATCTATTTTAGTGAGGAGAAAGAGAAAGGATAGAGGAGTTGATCAATAGACTGTGGATTTTGAAGCGTTTATGAAAAACTTACAATTTTAATAAAATATTCAATGTAAAGTCTTTGTTATAATATTCAGATAGATAGATGAAAAAAAATGAATTTGCATAATTACTCATGGCTTATTGATCAATCATGCGACTCGTTCAGAGGTAACTCGAGTTGTAAAGGCGACAATTTATTAAAAATGGTATATCTGATGTACGATGCATTTG
>NW_022885265.1:0-26396 GCF_011952205.1 Bombus bifarius
ACGTTCGTTAGATGTACCGCGGCGGCTGGCGCGTGCATTCCGAGAACTCGGCGGAAGAAACGTAAGGATATGGATGGAACATTGGGCACGTCGGTGTCGCGCCTTGACAGCGTAGCGCTTTGTATCGAGAAGCTGCTAGAAGGTTCCGTGGCACGTGACGTTACACAGGCATCTACTCAGGTCACACTCATTATAGAGAGTGGGGGTTCAAAATCTTTACAAGCGCCACAGGTCACTAAGGCAGTCAGTCTGTGAATAACTAGCCAACTGTCTACATTCCAGAACGCACATTTATAACTCTCGAAATAATTGTTTAATAAATATCACATTATATTATTTCAACATAAACATTGTGTCTTCCACAGAATATTAATCCTAATTCCAAGATTAAATTCTAACAGGAATACACAAATAATAGTTCTCTATCACAACGTAATCTAAAGGGAAAACCCTAACTAAATGACAAAAATATCGGTAATAACTGGAACTAATGAATGTTAAAAGCAATCAGTATATTCCATACAAACTTCCATCAACACGATTCGTTCTTCATTCTCTCAACACACTAAGACCGCAATCTTTAAACGCTTATAAAACCATAAGCAATCGTGAAGTTTAAAATTCGCTAACTGGGCGTCTCTCAATCCAGTTTTTGATCTTGGGCAGGAGGAGGACCTTTTTCTCCAGCAGCTTCAGATTCTCGTAATTCTCGATCAGATCAGACTTGTACATAAAGTTCAAATAATCGAGCAGAGCAACGAATGTTAAATCAGCCCAAGAGAGAGTACCATCGTAGAAGTAGCCGTCATTTTCCTTCACTTGCTGGTCCAAACGTTCTAAAATGAACAGCAGCGTCTCTTCAGCAGCCTTGCGTTTTGCAGCTTTGACCTTCTCGTCCTCCTCATAGTGGAAGGCGGCAATTCCTGAAAATTTGTTTTCAGTTAAATACTATTCGCTAATGTTATACTAATTTGAATACAGTGTTGTGCGAAATTTAAATGATACTGAAGATAGAATTACAATCCTTTTTAATCCTTTGTCTTGTATTGTTGACATACGTGTATCGTTCGATTAAATCAAATATTAAATCGGATTTCAACTAATAAATACCTGAACAGATATGTACTATCTGTTATCAAGATTCTCATAAGATTTATGCAAAACAGCACTGGATACTCACTATGACGAATATCATGAATAGTATCAACAGTGGCATCAATATGAAGATTTGCCCAGTCAGTCTTTCCAGCTAAGTCATATTGTTTGGCTAAGTAACGGCAAATAGCTGTAGACTGAGCAACCTTCCTTCTATCAGCTACGAGCATAGGAAGCTGGCCATAAGGAGTCACTAAAAACATACAACTAATAGAATCAAAGATTCTATCGAACAAACAGATTATGATGCTTCTTAAATATCTAGCTTCCTGTTATCTGTTTTGGAAAGATATAATTTAATTTATTGATAATTTATCAGCAAACAAAGGGCATTGTCTCCTTAACAATACCTATTGTTCTCCCACATATCTTATAGAGCAATGGAGAGTAAACAATAATCTCTGTTATACTCTGCATAATTGTGTTCTACTTTATTTAGCTACTTTAGTTAAATTAGGAAAGATGAGATTTAAGAAACAGAATTTCTTTAAATTTTAAGCTTACAGGGCTTTATTTCTGGCCAGACGTCCTTTTTGATACGTTCATCTTCAAATGGAATACTAGCATAGCTGAAGAAGAACGGATTGGTTCTGCCAATGCCGTAACTGGGAAGTAAGTCAATTTATAGAGCGGCATCTTCCTGGAAGTATAATATATACAAAGTAAAAACAAAGAATCATTGATGACAAGAATTATATTATTACAAATTATGAAGTATAAGACAATTTAAGTAAAAAGCATCAACTACTAACTACTCGCATAGCTATTTGTATCTTTATATTTTAATATAGCTTAGATATAAAAAGAATATTATTTTTGGATGTAATAATGTATAAACTTGCGCCAAATATTATAACAAAATATTGCACTTTCTATTTAAGTAGGATAGACATATTACCGGCATTTATCTTTTTTCTATAGCAATGAAATTGTTTATAAAAAAGTTTATAAGAAAACTATCAATTAATGCAAACAACGCATTTCAAAATATTAATTACATTCGCACGATTCGTTATCTCTAGTATTAATTTAACCATATGGTTCTATACACCCAAGACCCTCTAACAGTAATTTAGTACCATTACTAGTCGTATGTACAATGTATGTTTGTAGACAACTTTCGTAACTACAAAACATTCAGCATGATTATATATTCTTCCAAACTTAAGAAACATTTTCTAATTGCATACTTAAATTTATCGATCAATTATGAACATATGATAACATTTATTTCTTTCAACTACTAATTTTCAAATCCTCTGCTGTTCCGTTAATTGAACGACGCGCCGACTTTTCGTACAAGTATCTTGTATCTTATCTGTATTATTTAGTTATCAATAAAGAAGAAACATTTTCTAATTGTATACTTAAATTTATCGATCAATTATGAACATGTAATAACATTTATTTCTTTCAACTACTAATTTTTAAATCATCTGCTGTTCGGTTAATTGAAGGATGTCGGCTTTCTGTAGAAGTATTTCATATTTATTATTTAATTATGAATAAGGAAAAAACATACAAAATATAGTTTTTAAACGGTTTATTATTTATAAAGAGAAACTTTGATTTAGGATATATATGCTATATATATACTATTTACTTACAATTTTTTTTTTAAGACTTCAAAGTCGAAACAAGCACAGGAAATTTCCAAGCCGGTTAACAGAAACTTGAATGAGACAAAAATAACCTTTAGATCTCTATATGTTCTTCTTCCCCTCTGTTGCTTCCATGTAACTCTTATCCTATTGGTGGAGCTGTGCTGATATGTGAAATTATGACTACATAAAAACATCCGGAAAGACTCATTGAATGATTTTATAGTTTAAGGTTAATAAATTTCCATAAATTAAAGTTGAAAACTTATGAGAACATGTTTTCTGTAACAAAACTTAGTAAAAACAAACTAGTACGGTTTATAGATTCTTTAATGATTATGTATGTATTCATAAACTAGTTCGATAAACATCGTTCGATAAAACGTCGAACAACACACAACATTGAAGCGCGAAATTTCAAATTCAAGGAAAGATAAATAACAAATATTGCGAACAAATGATATTAAATTTACAATAATCTCATGTAAGAAAAAATAAAAGGGATAAAAGTAGTACAGAAGATAGAAAAATCTATAAAACTGGTGGCTGGGAAATAGAAAATATATAAATTTATGTTATTAGAGTTTAGTACTTCTGTCGATCAATGTGTTACGACCGTTCGCGGAGAGACGCAGTCGCAGTAGCGAGAGGCGTAAATTCTCGCTACGATTCGGTGAATCGACGCCGCGAAGTAGTCGTTCCCCTGTTTCGGTTAAGATAAGAGGTGGTTAAATGAATATGACACAGTATAGTAAGTTATATTTCACCGTTTATTCCAACAACTTATAACGAAGGCAGTTACGCTGGTGCGTATGTACGAGATTTTTTTTTTTTATTTATTTGTTGAAATTACAATCAATTCTCGCGTTGAGAATATGTACGAGATGAATGAGTGACTGATCTGTGGGTGTGTCCTACCCGGTGGAAGGATATTGACCGTTCGAAGGATGTGAAATCAGAACTGTCTTGGGAGACGATGCTGTCTCGGAGGAAAGCTAAGGATGGGTGTGTCTAGCGCACGGGACCATCGGATTTGTAGGTGACGATTTTAGTTAGGAGAGTGAAGGAAGTGGCTTCGTTGTTAATTGGTTAACGAAGGGTCTTAACCGCCCTCGAGAGAAAGTGGTTAGTGGGAGGAAAGTTGCAGCATACGTGAGAAAAACTAACTTTCCCTTGTCCAGTCGGGGTAGACAATAGTCTTTAGAAATTCTTCGGAAACAGACGTTTGTTTGGTTTGAAGGACCTTTTCTAGGAAATCTATGAGATTTATGGAAGGTACTTGAAACTATAGAGGATACGCTGCGAGTATCCGGTGACATCTGGTTGCCATATTGCTCGCGGTGCGACGTAACAAAATGGAATAGAAAGATTATACCACAGACGAAATTATACTTTATACTTTATTATACTTTATACTTTATTATTACATTTTAACGTTTTAAACGTTTTAACGTTTAACATTCTAACATTCAGTTAGAACTTTGTATTGATTAGAGATATTGTAACGACCAGAAATATCGATACATATATCAATACTTTTACCTCGAAATTCGTAGATTCGTACTCTTCATTGTCCATACAAATTGTGTCATATATGTCCAAACCAAATTTAATTTACGTGCATTAACGTTTTCAAATCCATTTTTTATTTTCAAAGAACATCATATTTGTACTCGGTATTGCCAGTAAGTATCATGAAGAGACGAAACGAGTATCGTTTAACAACATTTAATTTATAACACCTTTTAAACATTTAGACAGATTAACACATAACACTTCTTATATATAAACATCAATTCGAAGTTATCAGCTTGGAGAAATTGGTCGATTAATACCTGTAGATTGTCTGTCTCGATGAAAGAATTAAAGAGAGCAAAAACATGATAATGCCGCTAATATAATATTCCTTCTTTCTTGTATCTGTCTGCCTCTCAGGTCGTTTTACTAATTACAATAAGTAATTTCGACTTCTTTGCGCTCTCTTTTAACGCATTCGAGACCGAAAGAAATTCATATCAGTCAGTAGGCAAGGGTATAATATACATATTTTATATATAACTTATGTAGTAATGTATATATCATGTTAATTTCATATTTTTTTCAATATAGAATTATTATATATATATATATATATATATATATATATATATAACTGTACATAATACATTATAGAATAACATAGTATATAATTTTATATTTTAAAAATATGAGGCATACTATTTAAGATTGTCATCGATTTAAAATCAAAGTATGAAAAGGATACCCTGGAGAGAGTAAAACACAGAATCATTCCAACTAAACATTCAGATCGTACCGACACCTAGGTATCGTCTTACAATTAAATCTCGGTCTCGAATGGATTAAAATGAAATACATACTTGCAGCTTCAACATCTTCAATATCGAGGAGATTCAAACTTTACAAATAAAAGCGGCCTGTTCCCCTTTCCACGACAGACTCTCATACCATATCCGCTCTTATCCAGGCTTTTACTTGAAACCAGCAATGCGTTCATTTACAATTTAAATTTACCCGGACCATCTACTGAATCGTCAGCCTTTTATAAATATATAATGAACCCAGAACATGTGCCTGTGCCCCTGGTATCGATGTTCGGCTTGTGATGTTCGTACCGGAACCTTCGCACAATTTCAATTTGTCACGCGTGAACATCGATTCTTCCAAGGGTCACAGCTTTATGCGGCTAAATCCTTTAGAACGATTAAAATGATACTAATGATATGGTATTTTTTACAAAGATTTAACATATCCATAAAATAGGAAGTTTCGTGCTCTCCTATTTTATATTAATTATAAATTAATAAGTTTTATATGTGTTATTTATAGATCTAATAAATTTTGTATTGGTTTACAGCAGGTGCTCCGGGTATAAACAGACGACAAACGAACAAATAGAAATTCAAACTATTGTCGTTGTTTAACTCGCATGGGACTATAAGCTCGAATTGGACTTAAACGTTACGATCGTCGAGAATAATTACTATGTGTACCCTGTACGACGGGCAGAGAATCTTAAGTTATTAACGGCAATTCCTTTGTGCATAATTCAGGTTTATTAACAACCAGTAATGGATAATCATCGATGAACTCTTTTTGAATAAAGTTCACATTTATAAAGCAAACACTATAAAATACGACAGGACAATTGTAATCGATAAATGACATTTTATTAGGATATTATAAGAAGCTAAGATATCGAGGTACATTAAAATTGAGTCCGCTGCAACCCTCATGACATTTAAAATCCTACGCGTATATTGAGTAAAGTTGTTATATTAAATATAATCATATTAAATACAAGCTCGTCCGCTGGATTCCCAAATTATTTGGTTAAATACTTTGAATACGAGAATACCGAGTGTTAACAGTAGTAAATCCTCTATATGGTATGTCTACTTTGCTATCTTGAATAGGTAAATAACATTTCACTTTAACGCATTTAACCAATATTAACATTTAACATTTAACCAATATTATACGCATATGCACATAATGTTACTGTTACATATAATGATATATACGTAGATATACACGTTAATTAAATCCTCTATATGGTATTTTTATATCAGTATCGTAAACATTGTAAACCGGAAATCTTTTATTACACACGTACATATACAGTCAATATTATTGTTACATATAGTGATACATACGTTGATCCACACATTAATTAAATCCTCTATATAGTATTTTTACTTTGCTATCTTGAATAGATAAATAATCTCGAATATAGACATACAGGTACAGTTACGTTGATATACACCTTTGTACAAGGTGTCAAAAAATTTTTTATCACAGCGTTTTTTTAAGACGATTTTATAGCTTCGAAATTCATCTTGACACGATTTTCAATGTCAAATTATTTTTCTATTGCATCATGTGATACTCATTAGGAGGAACAAAACTTCTGTTTTCTTAGAAAAAATGTTTGAAATTTCATTAATTCCTAGATTGATTTTATTTATACATTAAGGTCAGATATGACATCAAATAATGTCAATACTAATATCTAGTTATTTGTCAATTTACAGCATCTGAAAAACAAGACATCTTCGAGACAGCGTGGGTTTTCTTTCCAACTTTCTTAACTTTCAACAATAAAATTTTCGTCAAACGATACAATCTATCCAACAAAGTTCTTGTACACAGCCAATCTCGTAAGAACATAGATCTTCTTCAAGTATTATTCTTCACAATGCTTCGTGTGGAATTTCTACTTGACGAGTTATTATTAAACGATTAAAAGCTTATTATTATACGATAATGTAATATCGTAGAATAACTTTGATTGGAGATCAGCTGAAATTAGAAAACACCGTGTACGCCGTCTTTTTGTGGTTTGTTTACATCCAAGAGCGCCTAGTAACAGCGACGCGAGAAAAGATAAGCAGCGTCAAAACAGAAGTACGGTTTCATATTTCAAGGAGTGGCAATCGAGAGGCCAGAGTATGTGAGCCGAAAAGTGTGTGTGTGTGTGTGTGTGTGCAGGACCGAGCAGGAATGCATTGGCGAGGTTCAGAGTTGATCGAGACGTCGAAGCATAGAGTCGTTAGAATTGAGTTGCGAGTGTTGTCGAGTGTTAGAGTTGCTAGTGAGAGAGAGAGAGTTACCAAATAGTTGTCAAGTTATTTGATGTAAATACGAGCGTTGCATTTAGTTTTCCTGTTAATCAAACATCGTTTCTCTGTCTAACTAATATCTGTATTTTCAATCCATTATTAATAAATTATAATTAATCGGACAAAATTACACCTTTAATATATTCCGATATGGTGGGTCCTTAGGTTTATTGAGGGTCGAAGTGACGTTACGCAGGCTGGTTGTTGTCCGGTGGCGCGAGCTGGCGCGGGCTGGCGTGCAGATGTTTTAGGCGGCGTAACAACAAGGAAGATCCTAGAAAATGAGAAGGGTGGATTAGAAGAACGAAGAAAACTCGAAGAAGATACAAAAGAAGAAACTACAGAGACAGAAGTCAATTCAAAAGGTATATTAAATAATAAGTGCGATTTACTTGATACCGAAAGAGCTATTGAAATTAATGATACGGTTCAAGATATTAAATTTACTGAAGGTAGAAGCCGCACTCAAAATGATATGGAAGATGTAGTAGAAGATTCACAAGAATTATCTAATAAAAGTAAGTTATCAGAAATAAGGATTGCACTTAACAAAATTGAATATACAAAAACTATTTTACGGAATAAAAAGAATTCATTAGAAAGAGAAAGAGGAGTAAGGGAAAAGAAGAAAATGTACAGACAGAAATTATTTCAAAAAATATATCAGATGATAAATGTGATTTGCTTTAGAAAAAAAAAAAATATATTATCCACAAACTACATTAGGAATTTATCTATTTTAGTGAGGAGAAAGAGAAAGGATAGAGGAGTTGATCAATAGACTGTGGATTTTGAAGCGTTTATGAAAAACTTACAATTTTAATAAAATATTCAATGTAAAGTCTTTGTTATAATATTCAGATAGATAGATGAAAAAAATACTGAATTTGCATAATTACTCATGGCTTACTGATCAATCATGCGACCCGTTCAGAGGTAACTCGAGTTGTAAAGGCGACAATTTATTAAAAATGGTATATCTGACGTACGATGCATTTGCTCATGTTAAACTATTTAAATAAGTATAAAAATCACGCGAAAAAAAAATCTACTGAAAATAATGTTGAACTAGTTAATAATAATAAATCATATAGTGAAACACAAACCTTAAATCAAGATTTTAAGTTCAAAAAAAAAAAAAAGAAAGAAGAAGAAAGAAGTTGATAAAATGACAGCAATAAAATGACCAAAAATTGAATTACGATCCCGAGCATCAACTCGCTGATCTTCAAGTAGAATGTTCCGACAAAGACAGGACGACACAAGAGTTCGAGAAGCACATAGAGGACATGAAGGAGGAAGTGCAAAAATTAGAATTGCAACTCGACGAGTTACAAAAAAAAGAAAAACACACACGCACGTAAAAAGAGTTCAATCTTTTGGAATACAAATGGAAGAACTAACAATAAAATTAGAAGAAATAACACAGAAGAAATAAGTCACTAATATGAAATTACCTGATGGCTGATGTTGATCGTTGACGTTTATAATGATTGAATTTCGTCCACGGCGCCATCTGGATCCTTGTTGAAAAATTAAAATAGCCGCAACAGCACCATTGAGCTCATCACGTTTGTTGGTGAGTCGAGGAGCTGGAGGATTTCTCATCCTCAAGGACATAAATTTCACCGGTTCCGGTAATGTTTTTTACATGGTCCAAGCATTCGAAATCACAACATCGCTTTCCAAGACGAAATTTCCTGCATGGCTGTAGTAAACAGAAATCGATCAATTGTACAGATCAATCGTCACTCGACTGCTCGAGAATTCAGGTCATCCAGAGAATAGAATAGAGACGTGGAAAAATGTAATGCGATCATCGCAGTGGGAGGAAATAGGGGGATAGGGACCAAATGAATGAACGAGATGTTAAGGACAACTGACGACAAGTTCTTCTTCTGTCGAGAATTGCATGTTTGTGAATGGTTTGTGGGTGGTTAGGTGGAGAGAATTGAAGAGTTTGGAGGTGACTGGAAGAGTGTTTTGGGCAAGGTAGATTGCAGAATGGTTGCGGTAGCATTGTGTTAATTATGGGTTTGTACATGTAATCTTTGTATGTATCACTACATAGAACCTAACGTATATTTTTAATAATACATCAGAGTTTTAGTTATTTCATAGCTATGAATTTTATACTCTATAATCTTGACGTTTTATTTCACAGAAGCGTTTGAATATCCATAAAAATTAAATGAACCAATGTATTCATTATCTTATAGAGAAGATATATTATTTTTAATTATGTTCCAATTATTTATCATGATCCTGATTTCCTTATTCTGAAAATTTGAAAGGAAGTTTTGTAGTTTGATACTTTCAGCGACAAAGGGTCAATATTGCTTTAGTATATTTCGTCACATATACATGTATATCTATATATCCACCGAAAATGCGCTCTTGTAGACAAACGCTCGATTCGCGTCATAGCTTTTAAAGCTTGTCGCATCTCAATCAGTTGGAAAAAGTTTTTCCTGTAGCATATTTTATTTTTACGAACCAACAAGGTCTTTGTTTATTTCCTTCTTTTTTTTGCTCCAATTCCCCCATTGTTTTTTCAAGGATAGTATTTCAGAGCCATTAGTCAAGTTCATTGTAACAATAAACGTACGTTTCGGAAACATTTTGTGCTGTGAAACAGAATACACTAAAGTTTGAAGGTCACATCGATTTTCGAAAGTTTATAAATGGAGGTGTATGACAGTATCACCAGCTGTTGCTGTCCCCAAGCGCCAAAATACGTTCTGACTACTATTTTATGTATCTCACAGAAGTATGTCTTCATTCATCATCTCCCATGCCATCCACCAACGTGTTCTTAACATGTTATCTCCTAGTAAAATATTGATGTTGAGTCAGATATCCAACTGAATAATCTTTTCGGTGTCTACTATAAGACATTTAAAACCAAGGCTCGTACACACGTGTGCTTATACGTCAGATGTAATACTTAACAGGAAACCTGCTTATATTAATATTAAATTTATGCATAGTAGGATGTTCGACCTTTGTAAAAATGAAATTATAATACATACAGTTTCACCGTGGAAAAGTGAATCTTTCTAGCATGTCCACGCAAATGCAGGGTAGGGGAGGACTGTGCATGCACCAAACAACTTTACGTTCGTAATTTTTCACACAAATGTACAACTGTAGGGAAAAAATTATCTCTGATTTTTCGGATGTTAGGAGTCGACAATATCGCATAACGGAATGCTGTGTTCTACGTATTCTATTTTTGTTACGAAAGTGGTACAAACGAAGTCCACATAAGAATAGTACAACAAAATCGGTTGAGGTTAGGTTATCGTGCAGATATCGCGGCTTTTGCATTGGAAATCACGCAACTGCCAGTCTCGTCGTTCCTTGTAAACGAAAGAAAGGTATTGTAATCGGTCGGAATTAACATAAAACTCGTCGCATGCGACCATATGGCCTGAATGGTGAATAAACGAGAGTAGAGCGCGAGCTATGTGATTCTAACCGTTTAGGCGGAAACTAATGATTGTAACCAGAGCCGAGATATATGCCAATATTACTTTGCTCGACAAAGCGTATAAGATGAGGAGAGAATCGCGATAAGGTAGAACAAGAGACAGATATTCTCTACGTAAAGCAAGTCTGTCAACTAGATTGAAATCCTATAGCTATAACTACAGTGAATCCATATTCTGGCGAATTGTCTTTTCACAAATGAAGCTTCTGAAGAACGGAATTGATACAATAACTACTGTTCATTCATAACTACTGTTGTAAGAGTCTATATATTTGTCTATCTATATCTATATATATATCGATCTATATATATTTGTCAGAATGTCATTTTATCAAAAAACCCATCCTCTGTAATCATAGTTTATTGATTATTATAATCATTATTAATTTAACATTTTTGTGTACATACAAAATTTAAATTATACCTCGCTTGAGAACAAAAATTCTATTTATTTTCCTAACATGTACTAATAATTATTGATCAAACTAGAAAAAGCTGGAGGAGATTACTTAGGAAGATTACTTAGCATCTTATATTCCTATATTTATGTATAGTAAAATGGCTTGTATCCATTTTCATGAATTATAACTGACATTTCAAAGCATTCATGTAGATATGTAACTCTCGTTAATTAATAATTTAACAATGCGTCATGAAACGTATCATTTTCGTTTCTTCCTTTGTTTCGTTATACACAGGAACGAATTTGTAAATAAAGATGTATAATCAACGATAACATATGACAGCGAGTATAATAACTGTCAGCAAAGGAAGAGGTCGGTAAAATGATTGTGGTTCAGTGTATCGGTAAATAAGCTTTGACAGACGTTGCCGGGGGACTCGGTGTCGGTGAAACCGCGTCGATGAAATGATTGTCAGTAATTTAAAGATAACCCAATTTATTGATCTGTCTCCCTTTCATGGCGTTGTACGTCTCTCTATAAAACATATTCTACCTCGGAGGGCTGAAAAATTTAACTTGGTCTCACTGGACTGGACTGTAAGTAAGAAAATTGAAATGCAAAATCCACGTGTGAGCGCAACGGTTTAGATGGAAAGTTCGATAGGACAATTATATATATTAGCCTGAAAGAAAGCTCGTGGCTTCGCACGCAACACGTAATTTCCCTCGCTGAAATAATCCTATTACAACGATACGATTTAAAATTTTCCTTAACAGACCTCGCAATGTAATTCTTCATCTACAATTTTTTATTCGGCCTGAAACAAGAGACTTTCGAAGCCTTATAGAGTCTCGCGAATCTAAAAGTCAGGTTTCAACGTATTTTCGCGTCTTATTCTATAATACTGAAGACATTAAAGGTGTTAACGATTATTGTCTCACGATGTACGTACATCAAACGAGTACTTACGCAAGAGACGAATGGAAATGGAAACAGCCGAGAATAATTGAAGATAATTTGAATACGTTCCAGGCTATAATACAATTTCTCGTGAACCGTAATTGATTCGCAGAAGGGAATTGCTGCTTCTCACGACTAGCAAAGTGTTTCGCAAAAAAAAAAAAAAAAAGTAAAGAAAAATGGTATCGGAAGGATAGAAAAAAAGCGGTGGCCTACATCAAGCAATCTTCATGCCGATAATGCATTTATTATTCAGTTCGTTCATTTTCTATCGCGTAACAGACACTGGGATAACTGACAGAACGAGCGTATAAATCTTGCATCTCTCGACCTGACTTCTCCCGATGGAAAAATATTTACTGGTCTGGAATCGTGCATCGCTAATTAGTAAAAAGTAATAAGCAAGAAAGCAATTATACTACCGGATTGGTATTTCTATTTTATTGGAGATTAATTAACCTGAGTAAACCAACAAAAACTTATCGAAAATCAATCGAAATTAAATCACCTTTTCAAACAGGCTATAAATAGCCAACTAATATTTGCAGTAATAAACTTCACTTTCGAATAAAGTATACGCTCTATAAATTGTAAATTGATAATTTCGTTATTATATCATTTTTCTTAATCTAAACTGAATTCAGTGAAAAGAGCTTTCAATTGAATTACACACTTCATTAGTTTATGAATTATATTCGTTACCATACGTACAAAAGAAGGTTGACTGGTTTAAAAATTCAAAGGGTAGAACCTCCAAGCTCACGATTGGAAACAGATTCAGTTCAATGGTTTAATTTGCCATTTAATTGAATTCTCTGGCAATTTCAGCGAACTGTGGGCTTTAGAAGTGTCCAGCATTCAAAGGCAAGACCTCCTCCATCTTTCTCTTTCTTTCAGTTCCAACCTCAAGTAATTGACCTGTTAATTCGACGCTATATTTACATGCTCGCAAGGGATTCAGACGACTTCATTGCGTTAAATTCGCAATTTAGCAAACACGAATGTCTCGATCAATTTGTAGTTCGAAACAAATAAAAGATAATCAATTTTTCAAAATAACAATCGATATGTTCAATGCATTTGTCGATGCATTTGATCGTTATGTTCATTTAGCATTTTTATCATAAAAGCGTAGAACACATGTACATACACATAATATTCCATGAAATGATTTATACAGACTATGAGTCTCGTTTTATCATATTATAAAAGAATGAATTTTTCCCAATAAATGTAACTTCATACAAAATCTCGTTTAAAAAATTCAGTTTTTATTCTCATCAAATTAATTTAATATCGGAATATGTGATTTTAGTCGTTATAAAAATTTTATGTCAAAAAGCGTTCGCAGATACATATATAAATAAATGTCCAATCCTATGCATTTATTTAAGCTGAAATCTGAACTTAAATATTTATTAACAATATTCTGACGAATATGTAATGAAAGATAAAAGCAGCTTTATTTTTTTTATAGGATGGCTCATGTTTTTTATTCATTTTATGTTTTTCGTTGTCAGCGCGTAACTACCTATCAGCCGCATGAATGCCAGGTTTTACTACTCAGAAGCGAAGAAGCGAAGAAGCAAATATACGTTACCTTGCATGGAAAAACGTTAGATACATATAAAAGTCATAACGTAGCTATTTACACATGGGGAATATTTATTTTTGTATGAAATATTTTTGCTTCTGAATTCTCATTATAAATGTACGTCCATTTCCTACGTTAAAGTACGTCTCTGCTTTGAAAACCTTCATTTAAATATAACGGTTAACAAAATATTATTAGAGAAATATTAAAACGAGACGCTAAAAGAACATTTTAATAAAGTACAAATGATTATTTGTTCTTTGTTAAATTACACTGCTGTAACTCTAATTTTATTCAATTCAAAATGAATCATTTATAAACTGAACCGGAATATAAAATTTTATTCCGCAAAAATCATAAAGTTGAAAGTTAGGAACGAATAACAAATGAATAACCTAGTTTCATTAAAAGGCACGTGGTTAAGGTACGCCAATCCGCGTAATAACTTTGACACTCCAATTATTATAAAATATGTATCCTTAAGGGATTTTTTTGCGCGAATGCAAAATACTTTTCATACGTGCAACTGAATAAATGGGGCGTGATTTTCAATATTTCCTTTTGTAGAATTTATAACAAAGTAACTTTTTCACAAATGTTTTCGCTAACATTTTTACAACGTAAATGTCTTCTTTTGTAATTAATAATTTCAACATTTCTCTGAACAGTTTCGTTGCGATAAAAAAAATATACAAAGCTTATGACGTGCTTGTTTAAAAATATTTATACGGAACAAGACTTTGAATTTGTCAGACCAATCGTTCTAACGAACGAATAAATTAAACGACTCGTAACAAAGAATTATTCCTGTCCATGTTTCTCTTTGTAAAAGTAATTCAAGGCAAGTTAGATGAATCGCTGTGTACCCTATTCGCATTAACGGTGTGCTTTAGTTTCTCTCTGGTTGTGTTAAGTGTTTAAGTAATGAGCATATACTCACTACGGGCGGGTTGCATACGATCGATATGCACCACTTCAGCCTCGAATTGTAGCAGACGCAGAAACTGCAAACCGAAGGCCCCGGCTCAAACGTAAGATCATGTCGAATGGTTTCTCCTTGAAAGTCAGCACAGCGGTTGTTTATAGCATCTGAAAACGATTCTCAGCTTGAATATCTTTGCCATTCGACGGTCGTACGCGCAGTTACGTTAACCGTTTCAACGCCACTCAGCGTGATCATGCTGTACGCATAGTGTGGTGAACTGTGTCGCGATGTTTGGTTACGATTGTCAATTCACAGCGCGCTCGGTTCCGAACGTAGCTTGTCGCTAGTCTATCAGAGTTTCCTCTCGTAATTACTTTTCTTTCAAATAATCGTAAACCAAATAAAGAAAAAACTAATGTATAAATTACCTCTTGAATTGGAAAACCAATTACAGAACGTCACACAAACAAAAGGTAAAGCACGAATATTTGGCAACCTTTTGACTCTTTAGTGTAACGTTTCTGATATAGCTGATGAAGTGAAGCGTGAACGCGTTGAAAGGTATGTTTCGACAAAAAAAAAGAGCAGTGCAATCGAGTTGATCGGCACTTCTCGTAAATAAATAAACGAAGCGCTATTGCGCTTCATGGTACAATCCGATACGGATTTTTAAAACATCCCTGATACTGAAACGGCTAATAGCGTTACGAAAACGATCGTGCCAGGAAATTTTTGATCAACGGATCCGCATTGCGGCTGCCACGATGCTTCTACGTAGCATTGATGCTTTATCGATGAAGCACGATTGAAATTGGATATTCGATTTCTTACTGGGGAGAGAGTTTTCATATCGTGTTTACTGTTTCACTTCGCAAGTGTGCTTTACAGTATACGTTAGAACTTGAAATCGAGCTATTTGAGTTAAAGTCGCTTGTAGCTTGAAATGACGTTTAAAGGATATAAGAATAATAGAAGGCTAAAATTCAAAAGTGTATATATACATTACTAATATATAATGCCTATAATATATAATATAATAAATAATAATGCCTATATATCGACTAATTTATCAATTAATTAAATCCGTGTATATCAAGTTTTCTATAATTTAGTACTTTCGTGTAACTACAGAAATTTGATGCAATATAAAACTTGATTAAAACAGCGATTCATTAGGAAACGAGAATAATGATGCAAATATTTTTTGTAGCCATTATATAGGATTTCGATCGCATAATTAATCAGTATCAACTTACCAGTCTTTAACGGAAGAACAAAAAGAAGGGCAGGCGGTACACAGACCGCAATCATGATCATTTTCAAGTAGAATCTCAAACTGCCGTACATCTTTGAAAACTTTGTTAGTCGTAAGGGATCAAAGGATGATGTCCGCGCTGCGGAAAATAGATGAGAAGCGGCTATTTCAACAACCACCGTGTAGGTACTGCACTAGCCAGAAGTATCTGCGACAGAAATCAGAATACACTCGTTTTCGCATGGTTGGATCAATTTCGCGTGGGACTAACCTGATTGAACCTAACGCGGGATAATTGCTCAACTCACGACCTTAACCAGCCCGCTTGATTCTCTGTAAATGCTTGAAATTGACGCTTGGATTCTTTCCAGATTAACTAGCTTTGCCCTCCCCCCCCTCCCGTTATCTATTTTCTTAGATCGACTTAAACTGCCGCAACATATTATCTTTCTTCTTTTCTTTTCTTTTCTTTTCTTTTCTTTTGATCTTTTAAAGCCCTAAATCGCTGGCTATTATATTTTGTACACTCAATTACTCTGTAAGTCATAAGTACATATGTTTTACAACGTTATTTGTCATATTTCAGTTAAACCCCAGAAAAGCCAGAAATATATTTGCAGCGTGTTTTAACGCGTCCCTGGCAAAGATCTCAAAAACGAGTTGCGACACAATTTAAAGCGACAAATAGCACCGCGTATCTCGTTGTGGTAACACACGGTTCGCCAGCTTTTTAAAAGCGCTCTCCGTTTGCTTTTTCCTCTCTTCCCTGTCTCTTCGTTTTTTCTTAACGAGCAAAACCATTTTCGCGAGGACGAGAGTACGGAAATGACGTACTGGCAATTTTGTTTTGCGATAATACAAGCAGCTCGGTTTCAGTGAATTAAACTTGGCCCCAAGCTTCTGCTTATCCCTACCTTCCTTTCCTTTATTTTCCCTTCTATATCGGTTTTGCGGTTTTCCACATTTCCATCACAATAAACCATGTTTTTTCTCGATTTTACATGTTAGCCAATGATTCGCGGCAAAAGCGTCGACTGTAAAGATATTTGTAGTTGCAATAGCAACAAGTATGTTTTCTCAAATAGAAAATATTGGGAGCGTACACGCTGGCAAAACAATTCATGAATAGCTCGTCCTCTGCTTGTTATTTGTTTCGATACTGTTAGCAAACAAATTCATGAAACATACTGGTATAGCGTAAAATGAACATAAAAGTTTTGCGTACACTTGAGAGCTGAACTTTGGCTGTTATACGTATATTATATATATACGCACACAGTTATGTATATGTATATATATATATAGAAAATTCCTTAGAACTTTGAGCTTAATAACATATTAAAATCATTAACATTAAGGAGGTGAACTTTACTTACCAATTACCAAAGTTTCTTCCGCCAAATAATACATAAAAATTGAAAAAGATAATGTAACTAGTTTTAACTTTTTTTTGTGTTATAATTTGAATCACTCGATTTATCCGACTGAGGATGGTCGATCGCAATCTCAATTTATACATATTCTCATCGCATGAAATAGATCACATGAGGGATTTTCAAAAGTCGATGGAATATTAATGGCGATTAATTATTTACAGGTGTATTCTGTGCGGCTAAAGCAGACACCTAATGAATTATTGAGTACCAGGAATGTTAGCGGTAAACAGGATTGCGGCTATGAATGATTCTCTAATGTGTATATTAGAGATGAATTTGATAATTTATCCTCATAATATGCAATCCGCTTTTAAGTGTAAATCATAATTAACAATTTCTGTTTGATCAAATATGAAGAGTGGATAAATCGATACGCTTAAATCAATATTAGAATTTCTTAACATTTTTATCAAATATTTTAGCACTGCAGAAGCATCGTAGTAGAGAAATATTAGGTTGTTCCAAAAGTTTTTTTCGTTTTATAAGAAAGTAATAGATGTACAACATTTTTCGTTTTATATTATTTTATTGAATTACGTGTGATCCACCTTTTTCCAATTTAATATAAAATAATATAGAATAACATAACTGTCATTTCTTTATAAAACGAAAGAAACTTGGGACAACCTAATAGGAATTTACTTTTATTATCCATTATAAAAATGGATTGTTAATCCTCTAGGAGATACGAACAATATAATTGCAATTAATAAGGAACAAGCTAGCATAACTTAAACCAGCTTTTGCAGAAAGCTATTAGCTGAAGATGTTTATTAAACAATGACAACATGAATTTTCTTAAGTACCCCATTTGGTACTTAATCTACTTCGTAAGTACTGTGTGTCCTAGCCTTCAAAGGATGCAATTTTAACCAGAATGTTTCACATTACCTACCCGTATTGTTTCCTTGTAATATAATTTATATTTACATTATCTACGTTACGTTACATTCTACGCGTTAATGTAATGTGATTTTTATTTCTAATCGAAGTTATTTAAAATTTGTAGTATCTCAATAAAAAATTAACAGCCTGCAAAAACTTCACAGAAGCATTAGTATCTTCGAAACTATTGAATTCAAATGGCTAATATTCTTTAACAATATGCACTCGACGACCTTTATCGAGAGAAGTATGTGACGTAATAGTTAAACTTTCAATTCATATACATATATCGTTTATGAAAAAGTAGTCATTCTGCTTTTGTGATCTGTGACACACTATAAATTCTCATAAGCTAACTAACGCGTAATCTTCTGTAACGTATTAATATAATATAGGTATGTATATCTCGACTTTGAGCAACCAATTGGTGATAAATAAGCTTTAGTACATACTTTTTACACGTAACAAGAGACCAGTTAACATCTCTGCTCTTAAAAGAAAAACGAAAGAAACTCTGAAAAGCTGCAGGGTTCAGGTCGAATAACACCAGCTCAGATAAATGACCCTCTAACTTACCTTTGTCCTCATCGACGTCAGTGATTTTAAAGCTAGTTATAAAGTGCACTTCTCAGCCAGCGTCCACGGCAGTCAATATTATTTAACGGGTCCTAACGCGATGTAAAAAGGGAAAAAGGAGGAAAGAAGGAACAGGGAAGCAAAGAGAAGAAACGAATTTTTCATTTTCTCGAAACTGGATCAAGTTTCAGGCTGCTCGCCAAAGAGTCTGTAGCTAATGAGACAAGATTAGACAAACCACGCTTTAAAATTTCCACAGAACTATAATAATCCTCGAAATCAATACGATTCGTCGATCCATCGCCTGATTAAAAAATGAGATAGGATGAAGCTCACTAGTCGGCCTTTGAACTTTCAATAGTGCTTACGGCTCGTATACTCTAGTTTGAATGCTACAATGTAAGCCAAGTCAGCTGTAACTAGCGTTCGCGTGATTGTCGCTATCTATTATTCACGCGTTACACGTTCACCAGACAAACGCGTCTACCGGTGGACATTGTTTTCTGTCCTGAGTTTCAAAGCAATTATGTTGCTTCGTGTAATCAGATCTCGCCAAACTAACGATAAGTTCTTGTTTGATCTTACACAGTTACTAAAACTATACAAGTTAAACCAATCTAGCCTAAACAAGTAATGTCGTTATATATTCTTTTTTAAATCTATATATTGTTTAATAAACCGTGGTTAGGATATAGTAGCTGACAAAAATATTCGGACAAATATATTTGTAGAGACATTTTAGGAGTGTATTATGCATAGTGGCACCATTTAATACTGTACTGTGACTATCATGGTCGTGTTGGTATTATTCGAAACTAATCTGAAAATCTGTATGGAATTTGTAAGCTATTTAGTACGAGTACTGTGCATTACTGATATGTACACAACCGAGACGAGATAACGAAGGTACTGCTCTCCATCGTTCATCGCTACGCGTTGCTAGTAGCAACGTATAATGCATATATATCTCGCAAAGACCATAAAAGTACCCACTGGAACCACGTTTAATATTTGATAATAATGTCCCATTACAGTTTCGTCATTTTCAATTGATTAAACACGACCCTCTCTTTAAAAATTAGAAGATAAAATACGTAAGACAAATCTACTCGAAATCTTTTAAACCTTACGGACGACTACTTATGGTCTTTAAAAGCAGCAGGGATTAGCAGAATATTAACTGCGGATTTTTCTCGAGAGGCTCGTAAGGATGAACAGCGACGAGTATCTAGAAGCTATGTACTCACCTGGTCAAGGAGACTCCAACACCAAGGACGTTGGAAGTTTCGAGAAGCGATGATGGAAACTGAAGTAGCACGTCAGGTCAACTCCGGCGAAAACTGCTAAAGAAAGAAAAATCCAACTAATTTGTTTCCAACAATAAAATGAAATTAATTTGTTTCACAAATTATTAACTGGATATTATTAAAAAATTATTCAAAATTCGCTTGATTGATTCACGGCCCGGGACATTTGGGTCATACCATTTTGGTAATGGACGAAAATGGCAGAAGGAAGAACGACCGTTTTTTTCATATTTCTCTTTCCCCGGGAAACGATGGAATGCCCGAGCACCTTGTTTCATTTCTTCTCGACATCAATTTCAATCTTTTTAAACGAAATATAATCTGAACGATGAAAAGTTCATTCAAATAATGCTCCGCGCCAGACACTCACGAAAATTAAGAAGAAACACGGAAAATTCGCGAATAAAACGGATTTCTTTGTCCCAGTGAGATAATAAATCTCGTACACGTATTGGTTTTTAAAATCAATATATCCACCAATGTGCACTCGTTTAACAAGGGTGATGGAACGTGCCAAAAATCTCTCAAGAGGGTCTTGGCAACGGAAGAGTCGAAAACGTCACAATTATGAATGAAAAATTCGAATAGTTGCTGATTTTACAGTCGAAACCGATAAAGAACTCCAGATATTCCCCCAATTAATTTACAATAAATTCGCGAAAATGATCGATTGCTGACGTCATTGTATTCTAGAAAGATTGTAAAACGATAAAAATTTATTGAAAAAACTTATATTCGATGATAACACTTCTAATAAGAGTACTAAGAGGAGCGATTCTGTACTCACCTTCCTGCCTCGAAGTACCGAACGCAATTAACCGTCCGCCCAGGATGGAACCGTTCGGAACTTTTGTAAGTCACTGCACGGCCGCTGCCTATGGTGGAAATGTAATAGATATAAGTACAGAGCGCGTGAGCGAACTAAAAACGCGATAGAGAAGTAGAGAGAGGATGTTCCGTCCTTGTCTAATGACGCGCACTTGTACAGGAAATATGTAACAGCGGTATACGAGCAGCGTCAGTGTCCACTAGTGTGCATGCCTGATTAAACATGGACAGGAAGTATCTATACATGGTGTTCTCTTTCTATTTCCATGTTGCATCCATCTTTCTATATCCATGTTGCATTAGGAGGAGAGTCGTATTTCGGAACGTCATCGGAACATATTATACCTTGTATGTGATTATTTGGAACACAATGGGTGAGTATATTATAATTAAAATATATTCCTAGTTCCAATTCTTTTGAATAGTGTCAGTGACCAATCGAAATAGAAATCAGTGGACATCATGGAAAGAGAAGGCGAAACCAAATTTGAAAATTCGACATCGGTAATTCAGTAGTTAAGAATAACTCAATCGATTATGTAGATTAACTAGTTATAAACAAATATATGAAGTATAAATTCAAATTATTCTTATCCATCTAAAAATTGGAAATTAAAAAGCAGAAGACAAGAAATTATCTTCGAGGATTTATATAGTAAATACATTCTTTTGCCTGTCTTACCTAGAGATAAAACAGTTGTTTGATGGTTATCTTATAGTGTTCAGTCATTGCGAAAAATATTTTTAATTAGTTAAAAACTATAATTAATTAAAAACTACATTTTTTTATGTATATAGACGTTAGCGATGTATTATTCCGGGAAGCTCGTCTATCTCCCGAACATCGGGTTTGCGACAACATCGATTTGGAAATTATCGTTGCAGAGTATGAAAATTATTACAAGATGAAATTTCAAAAATATCCCATATTGTGTAAGAAAATAACTGGAAGGGAAATGACGAGGGAAGTGACAAATGCAAGCAAAACGTAAGAATTTAAATTATTTAACGATATTAAACGGTATTCAACGTATCGTATTCAACGTATCGTATTCAACGTATCGTATTACAATATGATCCAGTGTTTGTAGAAGTATTGAGACAAAAGCCAAATCTGTTAGTAAACAAGCGAGAAGTGAGCCTGTGAAAGAGACGAATCTACAGCAGAAGATAACTGATGACAATGCGAATCATATTAATCTCGCAATGACAGTGACGTCAATATTCCCCAATGAGAGTGATGGACGTTCATCAGAAGAGCTATTTAACGTCCCAATGGAACAATCCATGCAATCGAAGATATTGAAATGCATTGCAAAGCTTTATTCAGATAATCCGGAATTACGAAAGATTGCTGAGGACATCTCATGCGTAAGTTATTTTCGATTAATATACGTATCGTAAAGCTTTTAAACGATAAAATTCCCGTCGATAAACCGTCCAACGTATATCGACAATGACGTGATTTCAGTAACGCTTCAAATATCAAATTACGTAACACTTACTTAATATAGAGAAGACGCCATTTTATCTTTGTATCGTCACAGGAGATCATAGTAAACAAATTAAATGTACATTGGGATGACGTTATAGGCCTAGAGGAATGTAAAACCGCTGTTAAGGAGGCCGTTGTGTATCCCCTTAAGTATCATATCTTTTTTGATGGCCCGTTTTCCCCCTGGAAAGGTATTTTGCTGTACGGCCCACCTGGTACAGGTAAGATACTCGTATTCTTTTCATTTCTGTACGTGTTTACAAGAAATATACAAAACAGGGAAAACGAAGTTAGCGAAGGCAGTCGCGACAGAATGCCATTGCACCTTTTTTAACATAACTGCCAGCTCATTGGTCAGCAAATGGAGAGGCGATTCCGAGACGTATATACGTGTAAGTTGCTTTGTCTATGTAAGTTTCTTTGTTCCTTTGTCTATGAAGGAGAGATTCTAGGTATAAAAAGATTTGATTTTATTTTTCGTCATTTATATATAAATAGAATAGTTGTTTGGAAAACGAAATGATATCATATTCGTGATGAGGCAATGAATTTAAGGAATTTCGAATATAATATTTAATGAATAATACATTTGTTAAACTGAACAGGTTTTATTTGAACTTGCCTATAGTCATTCGTCTACAATTATTTTTATCGACGAGATTGACTGGATCGCCACAAATAAAGGAGACTGTATATTGTCTGAACCTGCAAAGAGATTCAGGTCAGAACTTCTTTCTAGATTGGATGGATTAGTGTCTAATGAGAATTCTAATGTAGTTCTTCTGGCTACAACTAATTCCCCTTGGTACGTATATCACGTTATTTCAATGTTTTCTAAGTAGAAAATATCGTAATATTTCTCCAAATTCCAAATATGTTATTGTGTTGTTTGAAGTATTCCTTCATTATTATTAGTATAATAGAACGATAATATTTATTGTAAATATGTTATTAGGGGCATTGATGCAGCTTTACTCAGGCGTCTCGAAAAGCAAATATACGTATCATTACCCAATGAAGTTGCTCGACTTGGTATATTCAAATTATACCTTAGCAACCACTTATTAAAAAATATTAGATATTGTAAACCACATAGTAAAATGTACTGAAAGATATTCTTGTGCAGATATAAAATTGCTTTGTAAGCAAGCGTGGCTACTAGAAATAAGCCCGATATGGAGGAGACTTGAAAAGAAAGAAACACCTGTTACCACTTTGAAATATGAATTAAAAAGTTATGAAATATTAGCAAAATTGTTAAAAAAAATGTCACCTACAGTTATGCAAATAGATAAATATGATACGTGGAACAAATAAATACGCAATCGTAAGGACAGATATTGAAAAATATAAATAAATGGATTATCGTTCGAGAAATTTTTATTACCATCATATGATATTGCTCCATATCATGAAATATATACATGCCGTAATAGGAATACTATCATCAAATCTCTTCAAATGAGGGAGTGGCAAATGACGATGCGTATTGACAAGATTGCTCGATGAAGATCAATTACGTACTGTGTCCGCGGATTCCAAAAAATGAGTCCCTAAGTAGATGGAAAAAGGAGAGGAAACAGATAGATCACAAAGAGCTACTTATTGTAAGGGAAGAAATCTAAAACTCCAAATAAAGAACAAAAAGGAACAAGCTGCTTATGACGCTATCGTTCCTGGTCTTCCGTGTTCGGTCTCAATTACTCTTGCAGTATATTGTAGCAGGTTGTGTAGTATATTTGAGCATATTGTATTATATTTTGATGCGTACTATCTCTTCGATCACTTGTTTTCACCATTAAGACAAAAGAATAAAATGCTGATTGAAGATGCTTATTGTGACCTCAACTTAAGAAAGGAAATACTTCTTTTGATGTATATTCGAAACTGGAACATGTATCAACCTCGATGATGACCTTCATTGTTAGATTGAACTTTAGGTTTAAAAATTTGTATTTCAAAATGTGGTAGGAAGAGGATAAAACAAATTGTTAGTAATACTGAAAATTACATTTATTTTTACTGAAATCACTGAAATTAATACTAAGATCAGTGAAATTATTATTTTTCTAAAAATATTCAAGCCTTGAACTTTTTTTTCGTGGGGAGATCCTCATGGACACTGTCGGGGTAGTGTCGGACTTACCGACTAAAACCCCACGATAGTGTCACACAGTATAGAAAGCACGATATAAAAACCCCCCAAAATAAGCGCTCGAATCAATCTGTTAAAATATTTTGACGCAGTCTCTTGTAATACTTTGAATCATTCTGTAACATTTTGTACCGTTACTCTGTTAGATCTGCATAATAAACTCTGTTATCATATATAAAGGTAAATTTCTTCACCTTGGCCTACTTGACGCTTAATAAAGGTGCACCGGGACCTCTTTTGAAATTCAAGCCTTGAACTGCTCCGAATATTCATCGGATCTGAGTATTGGATACAGAAAATATCTGGGTAAATTTAGTCAAAAAATGTTTTCGCAGAAGGGAGTCAGTTTCAAACAGTAAGTTAACTTGAGAGAATTAAATTACAAAGTTCTGGCAGAATAACATAATTTTGCATAAAAATAATAAAAAAATGAATACGTCGAAACATTTTACAAAAAAGCAAAGCACGAAGTGTTATAAAAAGTGAACGAAAAGTGAAGTGAAGTGAGTTTATTCGTTTTACAACATATTTTATATAACATGCTCTATCAGTTTGTTACCTCAAATTTGCCTTTTATTTAAATTTTCTTACATAATTTTCATAATATATTCATAAAGTAATATTGAATATATAGTACAATTCTATAGACCTACTACGAGAAACAGATCTTAAAAACAGCAACACTAGTAAAGTAGAAGCGTTCTTCAAGCCTAAATCCAAATATGATACAGTGCTGAAAAAGTAGGATTACTATATCATAACAAGCAAAATGTATCTTCATAATCTATGTGCTACTAGCGATTTTCCACATGTTCAACGAGATATGCAGTACAGAGGACGTATAAATGTGTTTCTTTATTTTTGTTGAGTCACAAATCAGAATATTGAGTATGTTATTTTCCCGCGGATTGTAAAATCATAAATTGTTAAAGTGTCACGGCTCATTTTATTATCGTAACATCTGTTCAAAATTTGTCAATGCGACCTGGAGATTACGGTAGTGAATATGCAACAATCGAATGCCCCAGCGAGAAGGGCTCGGTCATTATATTTATTCTTATCGTGAGTTCGATAACAAAATATCGAGTTTAACAGTCGTATACAGAGCTCGATCATTCTGGATTATAGCCTCTACGTCTACGATTCCTTTTTGCTTTTGGCATTTCATCTACATTGTAATAACAGTTTTGACAAATGATACGGTCGAAGATATTTTAATAAGCGTGTTGGAGTAATTGGTAACAGTAAGTGAGTAATTATCCATACACCTCCGGGTGATAGGCTGGAAGTTCTCCATCCCAAGGACCGTAGAGTTCCTCTCCTTGTTCTTGTTCATAAAAAACGATGCCCGTACTGTATATAATAGGAAAAGTTTTCATTATTAACGTGTTGCTTTTGTTTGTTGTGTTTGGTCCGCCTGTTTGAATGCTCGTCACTATCTATTGCGAGCGCGTTAATTTTAATTTATTTATATGTATTGACCATGGCATTCCTTTTACTTCGATTTCAATATTATGGTACTTGAAAATATTGGGAACTTTATGAGGTTCTGTATATCCGTTTGAGATTTCCCTCTACTAAGTTCTTTCATTAAATGTAACAAATCTACCATTTTGAAATTTTGTTTATTGATCCGTCTGTTGTAATATTCCTTAGATTTTATTTTCGATTTTATCAGTGAGGTGGT
>NW_022885266.1:0-30549 GCF_011952205.1 Bombus bifarius
GGAAATGTAATAGATATGAGTACAGAGCGCGTGAGCGAACTAAAAACGCGATAGAGAAGTAGAGAGAGGATGTTCCGTCCTTGTCTAATGACGCGCACTTGTACAGGAAATACGTAACAGCGGTATACGAGCAGCGTCAGTGTCCACTAGTGTGCATGCCTGATTAAACATGGACAGGAAGTATCTATACATGGTGTTCTCTTTCTATTTCCATGTTGCATCCATCTTTCTATATCCATGTTGCATTAGGAGGAGAGTCGTATTTCGGAACGTCATCGGAACATATTATACCTTGTATGTGATTATTTGGAACACAATGGGTGAGTATATTATAATTAAAATATATTCCTAGTTCCAATTCTTTTGAATAGTGTCAGTGACCAATCGAAATAGAAATCAGTGGACATCATGGAAAGAGAAGGCGAAACCAAATTTGAAAATTCGACATCGGTAATTCAGTAGTTAAGAATAACTCAATCGATTATGTAGATTAACTAGTTATAAACAAATATATGAAGTATAAATTCAAATTATTCTTATCCATCTAAAAATTGGAAATTAAAAAGCAGAAGACAAGAAATTATCTTCGAGGATTTATATAGTAAATACATTCTTTTGCCTGTCTTACCTAGAGATAAAACAGTTGTTTGATGGTTATCTTATAGTGTTCAGTCATTGCGAAAAATATTTTTAATTAGTTAAAAACTATAATTAATTAAAAACTACATTTTTTTATGTATATAGACGTTAGCGATGTATTATTCCGGGAAGCTCGTCTATCTCCCGAACATCGGGTTTGCGACAACATCGATTTGGAAATTATCGTTGCAGAGTATGAAAATTATTACAAGATGAAATTTCAAAAGTATCCCATATTGTGTAAGAAAATAACTGGAAGGGAAATGACGAGGGAAGTGACAAATGCAAGCAAAACGTAAGAATTTAAATTATTTAACGATATTAAACGGTATTCAACGTATTCAACGTATCGTATTCAACGTATCGTATTACAATATGATCCAGTGTTTGTAGAAGTATTGAGACAAAAGCCAAATCTGTTAGTAAACAAGCGAGAAGTGAGCCTGTGAAAGAGACGAATCTACAGCAGAAGATAACTGATGATAATGCGAATCATATTAATCTCGCAATGACAGTGACGTCAATATTCCCCAATGAGAGTGATGGACGTTCATCAGAAGAGCTATTTAACGTCCCAATGGAACAATCCATGCAATCGAAGATATTGAAATGCATTGCAAAGCTTTATTCAGATAATCCGGAATTACGAAAGATTGCTGAGGACATCTCATGCGTAAGTTATTTTCGATTAATATACGTATCGTAAAGCTTTTAAACGATAAAATTCCCGTCGATAAACCGTCCAACGTATATCGACAATGACGTGATTTCAGTAACGCTTCAAATATCAAATTACGTAACACTTACTTAATATAGAGAAGACGCCATTTTATCTTTGTATCGTCACAGGAGATCATAGTAAACAAATTAAATGTACATTGGGATGACGTTATAGGCCTAGAGGAATGTAAAACCGCTGTTAAGGAGGCCGTTGTGTATCCCCTTAAGTATCATATCTTTTTTGATGGCCCGTTTTCCCCCTGGAAAGGTATTTTGCTGTACGGCCCACCTGGTACAGGTAAGATACTCGTACTCTTTTCATTTCTGTACGTGTTTACAAGAAATATACAAAACAGGGAGAACGAAGTTAGCGAAGGCAGTCGCGACAGAATGCCATTGCACCTTTTTTTAACATAACTGCCAGCTCATTGGTCAGCAAATGGAGAGGCGATTCCGAGAAGTATATACGTGTAAGTTGCTTTGTCTATGTAAGTTTCTTTGTTCCTTTGTCTATGAAGGAGAGATTCTAGGTATAAAAAGATTTGATTTTATTTTTCGTCATTTATATATAAATAGAATAGTTGTTTGGAAAACGAAATGATATCATATTCGTGATGAGGCAATGAATTTAAGGAATTTCGAATATAATATTTAATGAATAATACATTTGTTAAACTGAACAGGTTTTATTTGAACTTGCCTATAGTCATTCGCCTACAATTATTTTTATCGACGAGATTGACTGGATCGCCACAAATAAAGGAGACTGTATATTGTCTGAACCTGCAAAGAGATTCAGGTCAGAACTTCTTTCTAGATTGGATGGATTAGTGTCTAATGAGAATTCTAATGTAGTTCTTCTGGCTACAACTAATTCCCCTTGGTACGTATATCACGTTATTTCAATGTTTTCTAAGTAGAAAATATCGTAATATTTCTCCAAATTCCAAATATGTTATTGTGTTGTTTGAAGTATTCCTTCATTATTATTAGTATAATAGAACGATAATATTTATTGTAAATATGTTATTAGGGGCATTGATGCAGCTTTACTCAGGCGTCTCGAAAAGCAAATATACGTATCATTACCCAATGAAGTTGCTCGACTTGGTATATTCAAATTATACCTTAGCAACCACTTATTAGAAAATACAGATATTGTAAACCACATAGTAAAATGTACTGAAAGATATTCTTGTGCAGATATAAAATTGTTTTGTAAGCAAGCGTGGCTACTAGAAATAAGCCCGATATGGAGGAGACTTGAAAAGAAAGAAACACCTGTTACCACTTTGAAATATGAATTAAAAAGTTATGAAATATTAGCAAAATTGTTTAAAAAAATGTCACCTACAGTTATGCAAATGGATAAATATGATACGTGGAACAAATAAATACGCAATCGTAAGGACAGATATTGAAAAATATAAATAAATGGATTATCGTTCGAGAAATTTTTATTACCATCATATGATATTGCTCCATATCATGAAATATATACATGCCGTAATAGGAATACTATCATCAAATCTCTTCAAATGAGGGAGTGGCAAATGACGATGCGTATTGACAAGATTGCTCGATGAAGATCAATTACGTACTGTGTCCGCGGATTCCAAAAAATGAGTCCCTAAGTAGATGGAAAAAGGAGAGGAAACAGATAGATCACAAAGAGCTACTTATTGTAAGGGAAGAAATCTAAAACTCCAAATAAAGAACAAAAAGGAACAAGCTGCTTATGACGCTATCGTTCCTGGTCTTCCGTGTTCGGTCTCAATTACTCTTGCAGTATATTGTAGCAGGTTGTGTAGTATATTTGAGCATATTGTATTATATTTTGATGCGTACTATCTCTTCGATCACTTGTTTTCACCATTAAGACAAAAGAATAAAATGCTGATTGAAGATGCTTATCGTGACCTCAACTTAAGAAAGGAAATACTTCTTTTGATGTATATTCGAAACTGGAACATGTATCAACCTCGATGATGACCTTCATTGTTAGATTGAACTTTAGGTTTAAAAATTTGTATTTCAAAATGTGGTAGGAAGAGGATAAAACAAATTGTTAGTAATACTGAAAATTACATTTATTTTTACTGAAATCACTGAAATTAATACTAAGATCAGTGAAATTATTATTTTTCTAAAAATATTCAAGCCTTGAACTTTTTCTTCGTGGGGAGATCCTCATGGACACTGTCGGGGTAGTGTCGGACTTACCGACTAAAACCCCACGATAGTGTCACACAGTATAGAAAGCACGATATAAAAACCCCCCAAAATAAGCGCTCGAATCAATCTGTTAAAATATTTTGACGCAGTCTCTTGTAATACTTTGAATCATTCTGTAACATTTTGTACCGTTACTCTGTTAGATCTGCATAATAAACTCTGTTATCATATATAAAGGTAAATTTCTTCACCTTGGCCTACTTGACGCTTAATAAAGGTGCACCGGGACCTCTTTCGAAATTCAAGCCTTGAACTGCTCCGAATATTCATCGGATCTGAGTATTGGATACAGAAAATATCTGGGTAAATTTAGTCAAAAAATGTTTTCGCAGAAGGGAGTCAGTTTCAAACAGTAAGTTAACTTGAGAGAATTAAATTACAAAGTTCTGGCAGAATAACATAATTTTGCATAAAAATAATAAAAAAATGAATACGTCGAAACATTTTACAAAAAAGCAAAGCACGAAGTGTTATAAAAAGTGAACGAAAAGTGAAGTGAAGTGAGTTTATTCGTTTTACAACATATTTTATATAACATGCTCTATCAGTTTGTTACCTCAAATTTGCCTTTTATTTAAATTTTCTTACATAATTTTCATAATATATTCATAAAGTAATATTGAATATATAGTACAATTCTATAGACCTACTACGAGAAACAGATCTTAAAAACAGCAACACTAGTAAAGTAGAAGCGTTCTTCAAGCCTAAATCCAAATATGATACAGTGCTGAAAAAGTAGGATTACTATATCATAACAAGCAAAATGTATCTTCATAATCTATGTGCTACTAGCGATTTTCCACATGTTCAACGAGATATGCAGTACAGAGGACGTATAAATGTGTTTCTTTATTTTTGTTGAGTCACAAATCAGAATATTGAGTATGTTATTTTCCCGCGGATTGTAAAATCATAAATTGTTAAAGTGTCACGGCTCATTTTATTATCGTAACATCTGTTCAAAATTTGTCAATGCGACCTGGAGATTACGGTAGTGAATATGCAACAATCGAATGCCCCAGCGAGAAGGGCTCGGTCATTATATTTATTCTTATCGTGAGTTCGATAACAAAATATCGAGTTTAACAGTCGTATACAGAGCTCGATCATTCTGGATTATAGCCTCTACGTCTACGATTCCTTTTTGCTTTTGGCATTTCATCTACATTGTAATAACAGTTTTGACAAATGATACGGTCGAAGATATTTTAATAAGCGTGTTGGAGTAATTGGTAACAGTAAGTGAGTAATTATCCATACACCTCCGGGTGATAGGCTGGAAGTTCTCCATCCCAAGGACCGTAGAGTTCCTCTCCTTGTTCTTGTTCATAAAAAACGATGCCCGTACTGTATATAATAGGAAAAGTTTTCATTATTAACGTGTTGCTTTTGTTTGTTGTGTTTGGTCCGCCTGTTTGAATGCTCGTCACTATCTATTGCGAGCGCGTTAATTTTAATTTATTTATATGTATTGACCATGGCATTCCTTTTACTTCGATTTCAATATTATGGTACTTGAAAATATTGGGAACTTTATGAGGTTCTGTATATCCGTTTGAGATTTCCCTCTACTAAGTTCTTTCATTAAATGTAACAAATCTACCATTTTGAAATTTTGTTTATTGATCCGTCTGTTGTAATATTCCTTAGATTTTATTTTCGATTTTATCAGTGAGGTGGTAGGACGTGTACGGTGCCAAAGAAATACTCCGCGGATTGATTTAACAATGAGTTTATTAATTATACGTGGAAGACCTGATAGTTTTACCAGCACGCGTTACCTGGGCCGTACTGGTATTGTTCTTCGCATACTCACCGTTTACTCGACTTCACTGATCAGTTGTATCTCTCTGCGTCTCTCTAGCCTTTCCTCGTTGCCATTCATATAGGATACCGAGGTGCCTGAAACAGAATGTTTTCTTCTGGGGTAGGGAATCAGTTTCCTTTATCGAAAGCACTTGCGCTTTATTGTAAATCATAGGGTCTATTCTTTGACGACGTCCTGACCTCGGACGTCACATTTCACAGGCCAGCACGTGCGCTTGAGCCCTGGAACTTTCTTTATGGCCATGAACCGCTACAGTAGGAATTTTAAGGGAGCACTTGGTCAATAGATCCTGTATGGTCAGGACATATTTGTTTCCTTTTTGTGTTCTCGATGATGTAACCTAGACGTCCAGTAATAATTTTCTTCCCTTTGTCATCTTTCAATATCCCCGCTACGCACGTGTTCGTAACCGTCTGCTATTTTGGTTATATACGCCTTCTTCCGATTATTTTACGGAAGGACCAAAGGGATATCGGTGGGCCATTAGGCCTATTGAAGTTTCCCGACACTTTCGGCCCGTCGGCACCTACGCTTTATCGCGACACTGTATGTGTTTCGTCGGCCTTTCGTAAACAGTGTTCCGGCGATGCTATAATATGTATCAAAGAAACCGTTGGAGAGAGAATTGTTCTTTGCGCTACAGATCTTCGAAAAAGCGTACATCGAAAAAGCGTAATCTCATACATTTTTATTATAAATTAAAAATTTCTCGTCTCGTAACTTGATAGATTGATCGTGGGAAAATTAACGGATCGACTCAAAATGTGTGTTACTTATCACGTAGTCTCGATATTCTACGACAATTAATGGACGAATGTAACATTTAAACACAATAACGATTTCGTCAAATTCCATCGGCATCAGTTCTACCCCATCAACACCTTTGGTAGCCGAAGTTATGCACAAGTAACTAACTAAACACCACCCTTAAACAACCAAAATCAAAACAACAACAATAACGACGCTGCAGTCAACAAAAATATGTGAGCAAAATGCAGTACTCAGACAACAAACACAACAAATTACAGTCATGCTACAACTACTTACAAACATGTTAAGTAAAAAATAGAAATGCCAACGCCCTGGCCGCGCTGAGTGCACTCGTTCCCGTCAGATCACGAAAGTTAAGTAGCGCCGGACACGGAGAGTACTTGGATGGGTGATCGCCTGGGAACTCCGTGTGGCGTTGGCGAAGCGCGCTAGGCCCGCCGCGCCCCTCGGTGAGGTTCAGGCTTGGTGCGCTCACGTCCACCAGCAATTCACCACTTAATAAACATATCAATCACCGCTAAAAGCACTAACGATCGCAAACTAGTTTATCACTACCGGCATCAAGACCTCCTTCGCATGACGTTAGACCATCCTCGAATTAACCCTATCTCTTGAAGTAAGTACCTCCTTATATATCAATAGTTAACCATTAAATAAATTAAATCAGTAAGTAAGCAACCCACTTAATATCACAACCTCTTAAAGTAAGTACATCCCTTATAATACTATAGACAAAAACCAAACTCCATACTTTTATATCACTAGTCAATTATTAAAACATAATAACTATACCTAATACATAGTCACCTATTATAGTAAAATAGCCTAATATATAATAAATCTCATAGTACCATATTAATAGTACATTAATAAATAAAATATATATTATATGATAATGAGGTCCACTTACTAAATGATCATTCAAATCTACTTTCAGATATCGAAAAATCTCGCTCACCTAGCACTACGCCAGCCAAGGCTTACCTCTCAAGTAAGAATAAGTACGTAAAGCAACTAAGTACATCCTGCATACATGCTTACAACGAAGTAATAATTAATAATACACACAAACATTGATAGATATATGGAAAGTTAAAGCCTTATTCTCTAGTCAATTATTAATAACACAATTTAATCGTACAACTCTAAAATCAAAAGTCGATTATAATAACAGTATCCTAATAAATAAGTAAAAATACTCTACACTCCATAATACCTACTCAATGTCAATTAATATAATAATATAATTAAAATAAACTCCTCTTCGCAGGATAATTCTTCATTCTACTTTCTAAGATCAGCTCCTTCTTTGCTCCTCAACACATTCATCACCCAATTCTCTGCCTCGTAGGAGCACGCACTTATTAGAAGTAAGTACATCATTCCTAGTACATCTATTTGAATAGACAAAATAAATATAAAGCATAAAGCGTAACATAACAATCACATAGTCAAAATCAAACAAGAGAATATAATAATCCTCTTAACAAAACTAACTCGAGGCCTGCTTACAGGCATCAAAACCTCCTTCGCTAGACACATGCCATCATCAATTTATCACTATCACTCAAAGTAAGTACCTCATATACATAAATACATAAAATATAAATTTATTGTCATTATATAGTAAGTAGAATCAAACATATATGTCGGAGATGAAAGGACACCGGAGCCTTCCCTCTGGAACTTCGGGAAAATCCGTAAAATTGTAATTAAAGTTTACAGTCGTAATTAAACAATCTGCTGTCATCCTGCCCAATTGTACTTGTTTGCGATTTGTGATAATAAACTTGGGCTCAAGGCGACCACCAGTCGCCGAACGTAGCCGCGGTCAACGGGACGGGCGCTTCGCCTAACAAAGGTGTGGAGTTATAGTATGACCCTCGTTAAAAGAAATACCAATAGAGGTACGTGACAGTAAAACATTCCAACGGTTCCTTCGGACAATGAATACCTGATGTTGAGGCACGTACACAGCACAAATCCAGTTAGCCCGAGGACCCGCTACAAAACCTGGGTTTTTCCGGCAATTAAGATTTTCCAAACGGACAGACAGTCTTTGTCCCAAACTGACCAATTGACAGCGACGTCAATTTCCCTTACTTTCGGAACGAGGGCTATCCTCGACAAATCCGATGGTCTCGTGTCCTTAGACACACCCCATCATAGTTTTCCTCTGTGGCATCATTGAAACGAAAATTCATTCTTTCCTGAGATCCCACCGACGAAGGGAGCAGCGCCTGACGATCAGTGAGTTTGAGTTAGAGCAAGTATATCTTTCATCCCGTTGACCGTGGATTCGTCATCGGACCTAAGACCAACGTCACTAACATCACAAGTGCCCAACCACCGCTGTTGATTGTCGAATCGGTAATGTCCATACTCGTAGCATCAGGCCGTATCTTCGTTATCACACAACGATGGCCAACTCCAAGGGAGGTCTATCAAACGCCCACAACCCTGTTCCTGACTGTTCTCCGACATATAAAAACTAAATATAAACTAACTCTCTCTACAAATCAAGTAACAATGGTCCATTATTAAAATGAGCATAGATATCCTAGCGAGATCCACTTCATGAATAATAATTCAAAGTCAATTTTTAGATATCAAAAACCTCGTTCCCTAAACACTACGCAAGCCAAGACTTACCTCTCAAGTAAGTACATTAGTAAAAGCAAGTAAGTACCTCCTTCATATATGCTTACAACCAAGTAATAATTAATAAAACACATAAACATTGATAGATATATGGAGAGTTAAAAACCTCCTTCTGTAGTCGATATTAGTAAACAATTAATCGTATAAACTCTATAGTCAATTACAATAAACTATCTGCTGTTAAATAGGTAAAAAATGCTAAACTTCATCGTACCTGCACAATGTTTATTGCCATAATAATAATATTACTATTATAAAATTAATATAACTTTAATATAATTTAATATAAAACTCCACTTCTCAGGATATCCTGTTCTACCTCCTAAAATCGAAACCTTCTTCACACATCACCGCACTTCGCCCAAGTCTTACCTCGTAGGGGTACACACCTATTAAGAGTAAGTACATCCTTTCCTATTGACATGTCGAGTCACGATCCGAGTCCGGGCTCGAGTCGCTATCACGGTGAGGACTTGGGGTAGGTAATGATTCTTCACTGAAGCTATCCATCTTCTTAGACCACGGAAGTGACTTTTATTGACACAAACAAAAAGGTTACAGAGTTGACGCAAACTGACGATGATCACACACTTGCAACACTAGTGACAATGGTCTTAGGTTCACTAACAAATACGCAGCCAACGGGATGGTAGGTGTACGTACTCTATGTCAGATTCTTTGGTGATATTCACTGACCGTAAGGTGTCAACCTTTTCGTCGATGAGATCGCAAGCGAGAGACTGAGTTTCCGTCCCGATGATGCCACAAAGAAGAACTATAACGGGGTGTGTCTAAGGACACGAGATCATCGGATTCGTCGAGAAAAGCCTTCGTTCAGAAAGTAAGGAAAATTGGCATTGCTGCTAATTGGTCAATCTCCCTATCGGTGGTTAGAAAAAGATGCTAGCCGCCCTCGAGGGAAAGTTGCTAGTGGGAGACGCCGCTCGTTGAAAAATAGGTCTCCTCTATTTTCCCGTAGTTGGGACAAAGACTGTTTGTCTGTTTGAAGGACTTTAGTTAGCTAAATCTTAAGATTTGTAACGGGCCCTCGGGCTAGCCGAACATGTACTGCGGAGACGCATCGACATCTGGCAATCATCTTACTCGAAGAATAGGGTCTGCGTGTGGCGAGCCACGGGACAGAAACCGTTGGAATGTTTATTGCCGTGTGTTACAACTATTTCATTTTTAAAGAGAGCTGTACAATTACTCCATGTCTTTGTTAGACAAAGCGTTCATCCCGTGACCGCGGCTACGTTCGGCGACTAGCTGTCGCCTCGAGCACAAGCTCACTGTCATAACTCTCAAACAATTACAATCGGATTGTATAACTACAATTGTTTAATTCCAGCTATAGTAGACTCTAGGTTACAATGTTGCGAGATTATCCAAAATTCCAAAGGCTCCGGTGTTCTTTCATCTCCGACATATATTACACTCCGAAGACCTCGATAACCCTCTTGTACGCACGCTTGTTGTCAACCGACCCCACCAGATTCTTCTAACAGCTTCGAATCGTCTTTGTCTCAACTGATACCTGGACGCCCTCTGACGCTTACACACACATTCACATGTACAGTGTAAATGTATCATCTACCTAACAGTAGTAAAATTTATTGTACGAATCCAAAATAGTGAGGGTTCAGAGTGCTATAATAAAAAAGATATCGAGCGCTAATTTGGAAAGGTTTTTATGCTGAGGTTTTAGTCCCCCTGTAGGGATTATCCCCGAGTGTATATCAGAGACGGCTATTCCGTTACTATCTGGTTATTGTATCGATAGCTGTGGCATGCAGTATGTTTTGTCCACCCTATTACTGCTTCTCAACATGTGACATTACTGAGCGTGTGACACTAGCGCATCCGATACCAGGCGGGCCCGTCAGCCTCGCGGTAGACGCATCCGATTACGCCATAGGAGCAGTACTACAACAACGCGTAAACGACAAATGGCAGTCGTTAAGATTTGTTACAAAATCCTTGACCTCCGCGCAGCGAAAAAATATAGAGCATATGACCGCAAACTTCTTGCTCTGTACACCGCAGTTAAACGTTTTAGAAACCCCTCATGTGCGCGTTCAATCAATATCTACACAAATGTTCACCGCGACAATTTCGCCATCTTGACTACATTGGACAGTTCACGACCGACATCCGATACATTAAAGGTTTGGACAATAATGTAGCCGACGCTCTATCTCGCATCGAAGCGATAGGGAAATCTGTGGACCATAAAACTCTCGCCGCAGCGCAAGAAAACGACACCGAGCTGCGCAACATCATCAAGTCCGATACATCCGCATTACAATTAAGGAAGATACGTTTTCCTGATTACGACGTATCAGGCGATATTGTACGACCGTTTGTATTGAAACCCTTGCGGCACAGCGTATATAATTCGCTCCAGGGACTTTCCCATCCTGGGATACGCGCCACGCAAAACCTGGAGACGACGCATTTCGTCCGACCGTCAATAAACAAAATGGTCGAAACTGGTCACGACAATGCCTGGCAGCCTATGGTCCACGTACCGTCATTCCGGTCCTCAATAAACCTAAGGACCCACCATAAACATTAACTTTTTAATTTAACTGTTAGCACATGTTTTCAAGTTAATGTGCTTATCCGGAAGGATTTTCTAATCCTATAAGTGTTTCGGTTTATGGCTGGTCCTTAGACAAGTCGTCAGGTTTATTAGACGCTATTAAAAATTACGGAGAGAGCGGGTAGTCACCTAATGGGAAAAACGAATGTTTGTCTAACGACAAAGCTGGTTTTTCCCATGAACAAGGTCACCCATGAGCCACGTTGGTAGGAGGCTTCTTCCTCATACCTTTATGCATTAACGTGGGTTATAATCAAGCCGCATCGCGGACCGTTACCCTCACTTTTCATAACGAAAAGTGTGAACAACGAATCCCCTTCCTTCGTTCAAAAAATACCTACAAACCGAGCTTTCCTCCGTAATTACATGAGAGCGGAAGTTCAGTTAACTCTCCATTCTAACATACCCAACATCTCAAGACTTCGTCGACGACAACATATCTACCAGGACGCGAGCTCTGTCTTTAGATCAATCATCGTCTCTACACTGATTCTCTCATCTAAGAGCAATCCATTTATTCTTCACTTACCTCTTACGCATCGGCGTTATTATCTTGTGTAAAGTTGTTGGAAATACATACTTTATAACCCTGTTAATCGCAGCGTTATACAACCTCAACCACCCCTATTATCTCAATGGAAATCAGGGGATCGATCTGTTCGCGGCATCGATTATTACAATCGTAACGGGAATTTACGACTTCCGTTGACGCATTTCCTAGCAAAAGCGTCTCCCCACGACTGGTCGAAAATACAGTATGCTTGTGCGAATTTCAACAAAATTGCAATGGGTTACAATGGATTACAAAGGGGGAGGGAAGTGCAATGAATTATTACGATAAATTGTAAGGGGTGTGAAGTGGGATGAGGTGATAGGAGAATTGGTGTGAGTGGAATAGTATTAAGTGAATATCAGGGTGTATGATACATGGCTCCATCAAGCGGTGGTATTAGGCGGGGGGGGGCGGTGTATCGCTCACACCAATTCCCGGGCCCCTTTCAATCGCAGCCGGGGCGGTCATCGTGGAGGTTTTAGTCGGCTGGAGTCCGGCACTACCACGCCGCTTTTCCCCAGAAGCGACCTGGTGTCAGTGCGGATTTCCTCCACGTTAATAAAAAAAAAAGGGTGTATATTACAAGGGAGTCGACGTGGATTATGATCGAGTGAGTGAGTTACAATATGTTTGGGTATAATTAAATGGTAATATCTTCGCTGAACAAAAATAAATGGAATAATTGGAGGATCTAATGTTAAATGTGAGAGAAACAAGAAGTGTAATGCTCGATAATCGTGGCGTGATGAGTCATAGATGAACAATATCAAAGAATATAAGGCAATAAATTATTGAATTATTGAATTAAAATATGAAGAGGAGTTGGTAAAGTCGAGTATCTATAGAAAATGCAATTACGAATCTCAATTTAAATGATAAAACTTTAAAAGGAAATAAAATTAGAATTGAATTAGGAGAAGCCAGAGTTCAATAAAATATAATAAAGAGTGGTAATATAATGAAGGAGTATTACGTAGAATACTACATAATATAATTGAAGAACTATATAAATATAAAGTTTTAAGAAGAAATTTATTTTCAACCTTAAGTAATTTAAATACAATAGCTTAGGATAAATATGTTTGGAACTATAATGACTCATCAGATAAAGTCAGTTCATAATGGAAAACAGTGAAAGAATTAGAGAGTGGAATTAGAAAGAAAGGAATTAATAGGAAACAGTAGATAATTTAAAAAGTAATAAATTAATGTATATAACGTATTAGTAAATGTTTAATATGCGTGAGTACGTTGTTGTAGATAATTCGAAAGGACGTTGGTTGTTCGCATTTATTGATGAGTTATTATAGCTTCATAACTACAAATTAATTAATTAATTAATTACAAACTATTAAATTAATGGTTAAGAATGGAAAGATTAAAAACGCCTTTAATAACAATAACTCATCACGCTAAGTCTGTTTATCGTGTTTTGTTTTTGTTTTAGTCGTTATTTATTTTACTTTTAATTGAATAACGAGAATGGTTTTGTATTAATTTTCAACGCAACAGTATTTAATATTGGCTTCGAGATGATAATTAATATAATAGATTTAAATGGTGTAAGATTATGAAGTATGATAGAGAATGCAATTGCACACGATGGAACACAATAATACACTAACACTGCCCTTTGGGTGGCTTCGACACGATTAATACCTGCTGGATTGGCACATGAATATTAGTAGATCGATGAATTGAAGAAGATACATGTGGGTGGTAGCATTGGGGCAAGGTGAGGTTTTCTTGTCACTAGGGTCAACTGTGAGTTGATGGGATAGGGGAAATGCAAATGCAAATGCTTATATGCAATGGAGTGTAGGAAGTAGGGCTCACATAATAATTTGAACGACGTGATGAGACGCGCACGTGTCATACGGTTGCCAATAGGTAAGCGGGCCCCTTCTTTAGGGGCTTTATGATACATTAAGGAGTGGTGCCATCTACATGTATGAAGTGAAGTATTATTCAATATGAAATGGTATGTGTCAATCTGGCTAAGTGGGCCACCTGGTGGCAATGGTTAATTAGGAAAGCTTAGTAACATGTACCGAGGGACATCTATGCAGGAGGGCTCGATGTATGCTGTTACAGTGGAAACCTCATGTACCTCCGAATTAAAAAGGGTTTATCCTCCGATGAGCAAGAAAAATCATAATTATTGGCGGAGTGAACAGTCGATGAAGTTAAGAAAGGAGGTGATGACGACGAGAAGAAGAGCTAGAGAGCAATGGCGAGAGGAACTGGAGACGCGGCACAGTGGATTTAGGAGTTGCGGAAAAAGAAGAGGCAGATGAGGAAACTGATTCGAACCAACAAGGAGAAGGGTTGAAAGGAGTTCTGTGCCTCGTTGGGCAGGGATCCATAGCGAAGGGCGTACAGGGCTATCATGACGTAGCTTTTCTTAACGAGACCGAGGGGAAATATAAGTAGAACCCACGGGAGTATTAGTGTCAGCGAGGGCTTGATCACGAAGGAAGCGCTACTGGATGCCGGAGCTGAGATGAACCGGAATAAAGCGGTTGGTGTAGATGGCATACCAGGAACGGTGGTAAAAGAAATTGAAGGTTGCAAAATTACGTGTTGAACAGTGTTATCAACTGAGCACGAAGAAATTCGTTTTTCTTGAAAATGAAGCTTTATATGGAAAGATCTTATTCCACATTTTTCTCTTATTTTTGCACGTCGAATAACTTCCCTCTGCTTAATCGGTAACTAACCAAATTTACATGTTTCAAACAGATTTCCAAGATCAATTTTCTCGAAAACAAAGCCTGTTATTCTTTATATCTTTCTTGTTTTTCTTCGTACAAAACTGTTTTTCGTTTGTTCCTATTACTTGACCGGATCTTATGTTTCACATATTCTAACATACTCTATTCATATAAAAATTCGTAGTATAATAATCGTTACTTTCGATATTAAAATCATTATTAAATATTCGTTTAATTAATCTTAAAATTGTGATACAATCATAAAAAGCTACCAAAAGAATGATGTCTAGATTTTACAAGCATGCCACAAAATATATATGTCGGAGATGAAAGGACACCGGGGCCTTCCTTTGGAATTCATCGGAAAACCCTCAATATTTTAGCCTCTATAACTTAACTCGATTACAATTGTTCGAGATTTGTGATAATGAGCTTGGGCTCGTGGCGACAACCAGTCGCCGAACGTAGCAGCGGTCAAGGGATGAACGCTTTGCTTGACAAAAGTATGAGGTAATAGTATAGTTCTCCTTAAAAAGAAATAGTTGTAGCGGTACTCGACAGTAAATATTCCAACGGTTTCTGTCCCGTGGCTCGCCACACGCAGACCCTATTCTCCGGGTGCGACGATTACCAGACGTCGATGCATCTACACAGTACATGTTCAGCTAGCTTGAGGACCTGTTATAAATCTTAAGATTTAGTTAACTAGTTAAGTTCTTCAAACAGACAAACAGTCTTTATCCTAACAGTCCCTAAATCTCTAACACCTACTGCGGGAAGATACGGGAAATCTGTTTTCCTCAAGGACGACGCTTCCCGTGTCGTGTAAAATTAAGGTAAAAATAAGGAACTTGTTAATTTCCGAAAAGGAGATTAAGTTCTTTTTATTTTTTTACTCAATTTATACAATTTTTTCGGTTCGCGATGATACACTTTCGATACTTGGATTAGTTAAGAATTTTTTTATTAGACTGACTGGATGATTTTGAAGGGAGCATTTATATTCTTCCATTCGTTGGAGTGGGAGAAGGTTTTGTTTATACTTAGTGTAAAATTCGGAGAACGGCTGGAGTGATCGAATGCCACTCAGGCGGCTGAGAACGGGTGCTGACCGGACGGTCACACGCGATAAGGCGTTCGGAATTTCGGTTTGTTATATACAGCTGCTCGAATTTCGTCTGTGACAAGAGCATCGTCCAGAGACGTTTTCATCATACACAAATAACTTTGTTTTTCTTGTTGCAGTCGGAAGCGTGGAGAATTCGATGTTTCTGGCTGATCTGTTGTTTTATCATTTGCGCGGCATTTTTTCGCGGTTAGAAGAAAGATGAGATTAATATCTTTGTGGTATTTTGATACTTATCGATCTGCCGATAATGTTGGTGCTGGTAGGGGAAAGCGTGGTTGAGAAGAAGCGCGCTTTTTCGATAAATTATGAATTATGGCTAACGGTAATTCACGCAATTTACGTAATCTAGATGGAACAGACGCTTTTCAAGATCGCTTGTCGACTCATTTATGTTTATAATTTTCAGGAGAAGAAAATCTAAACCTTGAATATATTCAATTCGAATATGTACTGTAGCCTAAATTCGGGTCTTTTTTCGGCTTTCAACGATATCGATTTTGTCTCGATTGACTTCCTGCCGGTTTACGTGCTTTTATTCTTCCTCCTTCTTCTTCTTCCGGTGTCCAATGATTCCTTTGAAAATCGACGCGGTTCGTACCGAAGCGTACGCTTCCGATGCGGAAAGTACGCGATCGAAGCGCGTGGCTTCTGACCGGAAGCGTAGCCTTGCAAACGCGATTAGATTGCATTAGCTACGAGACTGAAATTAAATCTCGAGTCGGAATTGTATTTAATTTTCTTCGGGAAGTTCAATGCCGGAATCGAAAATTAGACGATTGAATAGGGATTCCTAGTTGATTTTAGACGTCCCTCTTCCTGTAACTCCCACCGAACTTGCATTGGGCGTTGTTCGTAGGCTTGTCGTGCGGCAAACCGTTTCGCAAGAGCTTATTTGCATTTCCTCTAACTGCGGTTCGCATAAGACGCGTCAAAGGAATATTGACTACTATCTATTAGGTCAGATTTTTTCACTATTTTCTGCTTCTCGTAGGATTGTAATGTTACAGTACCGGTAACACGAAGCTTGATCTACGGCAAATAATAAAATATCTTTGAGATTAAAAAATATAAAGATTTGAAAATTAGGACATTTGAAAGTTTGTACTTACTCGACTGAATTGCTATTAAGTGACGTTTAAAAATTTTAATCACAAGGTTGAAAGTAATATAGTTAGTAATTCTAACGAACACCTATCCTCAGATAGATTGGTATACACACGCGAGTCGACCGTATTCTCCGGAAATGAAAACAACTACATCCCTGGAACCTGGAACACGTGATTTTCCGCATATCCATTAAAGCAACATCGGTCAGTGACTCGTCTACGGTGCAGTCGCTAGACTCAATTAATGACCACGTTCTGGTCGTAAATATAGAAAAGGCAACGAGATATTTTAGTTTCTTGGCTAACTGGGCTGAGGTTGGGTCAATGTTTCTGTGGATTTCATTTACCTCTTCCGGCCTCCTTATATTTTCTGAATTCTTACAATTTCCGAGATACCAGTTCATAGCAAATTGATTCTTATTATGGCGTAGGATATAGTAAATCTTATTGTCTAAAAATACAGGAAAAGATTTCATTTTAGATGATTATTTCATTAAAAGATTATTATTTTTTTAACATTTTATTCAAGCGTTTCTTAAGACATTTGTTCAAAGAGATGTCAGGTTATAAAAAATTGAATCAACCTTCCCAAAGCTCCTTAACCTCTTGTTATTTTTGATAAATCAATAGCATTACGCAATATATACCGTGTGATTTCCCTAGACGATCTAGTAGCACTCTTCTTTACAACCTTCTTTCAAAACGAGAAACAAGAAGAGGATTTACCAAATATCATTGTCATCGAAGCGCAGAGACGCTCCGGTGATTCTTATCTCCATTCATCTCTCCGAGTGAAACTATTTGACGTCGCCTTGAATAGACTCAGACAGTTTTGTCGGGGGTCCGTGTCGTCGCCTGTAGCCAGCTCGCACGATCGTGAATGGAAAGACTCGTATAAAATCAAAGGGCCGACAGACTCTTCCTGCTTAGACGAGATCAATAAGATCTCGTTCAATAGAGAAGTTACCTTCTCGACCGCCGGCGCCGTATTACCCTTCAAAGTCACCGGAAAGTCATATAAGCCAACCGATGCAGCCTAACCTTTATCCACAGATAAAATAGGTTTCTCTTATTCCATCTGAATTTCTAAAGAAACCAAGACTTGATTTCAGTCTGGTTAAAAGCTTCGCTCGATTAAAGCTGTTTTTCAAGCAATAACCTACTTTGTGAATTTCATGCACGCGAATCCAAGTATGTATGCGGCAGAAATGAAGCTTTCGTGCATGTCTAATTGTAAGTTGATGCGAAACAATGCGCATGCGCCGAAATCCCACCACTTTGCGGACCTACATTGTGCCTTTTACTAAAACGCCTTGTTTGTTTACTCTTCTCGAGCTAATTCTTCACTATTATTATCTACATTATTTTCACTGGCTAACAACTGGTTGGTCTGCAATTGACTAACCAATACAAATTTTTCGTTACGTGCATATATTCGAAAGAATTCGAAATTAAATTATCATGTATTACGGGCAGTTACGATAGAGTGACACAAAGCAATCTGTGTTTGAATGCCTCCACTCGTGGACAATATCGATATAACCTAAATGCGATAAATCGCGAACGTTTGATTCGACTCATGGGAAATTTACGCGTTTTTGAATCGTTCCGAGTCGCACGCGAAATGCAGGTCAGAGAACCGTCTAATATTTATTGTTGAGATCGTGGGCTTGATCTTAATGGCGCGGCGGCACGCGATTCTTTACCAACTATGCTCCTTCACTCCAGCTCTCGACCTTCTTCCCTATTCAACTAGCTCGAGCAGTGAAATTGACTCTGCATGCCTGTGATTTTGACAGGGAATGGGAGTCGAGTTCGTAGTGAATGCACATTGTGTATACGTGTTTTAGGTGGTTTGTGTGAGTTTGTTGCGGAGATTCGAGACATTTATTTAACCTCTTTATCATATTCGAGCCTGTGCGATATAACCATATCTTAAATGTAATAAGTTTTATTTTTTCTTGCAAAGTTCTTGAAATATATGTAATATCGTGATGTAATATGTTTACAAAAAGTGGACAATATAGAGATGTTAATCAGACAGAAAAGACGATTGTGGCTTAACTTGAACTATTCATACCAAACGTACAGAAAACAGCGCAATCCACACTCTCTCGGCAACGCCACTCGCAACCTCCGTCTCCGCTCAACTCGCACTCGGCTTCTCGACTCGCACTCTGTTTCTCGACTCGCGCTCTGATTCTCGACTCGCACCCTGCTCCTCGACTGACCCTCTCTGGCCGTTGTCGCATTCTGTTGTCCTTTTCCTAGGCCCACCGCACACGTGTTCTGCAGACGCTCGTAGCCAGGGTCACGTAGGTCTTTTCCACGAAACTATGCACTTGAAAAGACCGATGACACATTGATGGGCCCGACGGCGCCTCGGCTCTCGCGACAGTGTTCATAGTTCGCCCGATATTTCCCAGGCCTTTCGTCCACGATACTACATTCGGCCATCCTGCAATAACATCTGCCCTCAGATGTTGCCTTCTATCTCGCTGTCATCAGATGCGTCACTTTCGGCGTTTAGGACCCAAGGTTTCATAAAATCGAGGTATGTGCGGGTCCTTCCTTCGGTATTGCTTCACACGCTTTCTTCTTTTCTTGTAATTTCGCAGGTTCCCTTCTAGCTTACCTATGTTTCGTTCGGTTAGGCTACAGCCAAGGCAGTTGGATACCACGTGTTCGACCTTCTCGCGTAACCCCTTGAACCAGAAGTCCTTCTTGACCATAGCTTCTGTTTTGGTAACCTCAAAATGCCCACGCTCGTGCGCTTGCCTGACTACTTGAGCCCGCATCGCCTTCGATACTACTATTAGCACATCGTCCTTACACTCCTTATACAAAATATTGTTTCTTACTACCTGCCCATCGGCTTGACTGCACGTTGCGGCGTCCAAAATCCTACAGACTTCAATGTCCTTGTTCTGTGCCCTTCTCAACCGTGCAATCAGCCCGTCTTCACTCTCCGTTACATACATAGTTCTCGGCAGGGGGTTCCTACTCGGAGCATCTATATGCTGCATACTTTTCCCCGGCCGATGACACACCTGATACTTAATCTCGCCTAGTAACAAGGCCCATCTAGCCACACGCACACGCGAATCTTTCTTTCTAACTACACCTATCGGACTCGCATACTCCGAGTCTGACGATTTGATGACACCCTCGTTTGTCCACGCTTCCATCAAATCATCTTCTTCCTTTCTTTCCGACGGCGCCAGTCTTCGCGGTCTTCGCGCTACCGGCTTGTCGCTTTCCAAAACTACTTTTGCGGTTATTCCGACGCCTCGCTCCTTCTCCAGCCTATACCCCCAAACGATATCGCGAATCGCTTCACGATAATGCGGTTCCCGTACGTGTGTCAGGTCTGTTTCGTCGGTCTGTTCTACCACATTAACTCTAAACGCATCCGGCACGTCTTTGTTAGCCTGTTCGTCAAGCCGCAAGAAAGTCACTTCGCCCCGTTTAACCCGTAACTCTACCTGATCCAGAAAATCAGTGCCTAACAACAGGCCGTGCTTCGTCAATATTTTGTTTGAGACAACGTGCAAAGTGATTGGCAGTTTACACCCATCAACCGTCATTACCTTAGTGAATTCACCCCAGGTCTCATTGCCAGCGGAACCAACACCATCGAACTTAAGCTTGCATTTACCTAGCGGTGGTGACCCTAACCTCGCATACTCGTCTGATCGAATGAACGTGAGATCACTACCCGTATCCACTAATGCCACAAACCTACAATCATCTATCGCCACTTCCTTCACATACTTCCCCTTTTCGGATCTTGACACTACGCAAGTCTCTTTCGGTAGTGCCGTACACCTCGCTGCAATATGTCCAAATCCGCTGCACTTGAAACACCTAACACCTTCTCCCCTCTCCGGACACTTAACACTTAGATGATCCTCACTACCGCAAATGAAGCATCTTCTTTTCTTCATTGCATCTACAGATTGACTGGGCTTCCCGTTCTTCTGGGTTTTAGCCGACTTCACAGTCGACTTTGCTCTGCGACTCTTCTGCTCTTCGTACATCACTAACCTCTTCCTCAACTCTTTGATTGACGTAGCGCCGTACAATACAGCCTTATTGTTCTCGTCGTCTATTATTCCATCCACTATGTATTCCACTTTTGCTTCCTCCTCCATGTCCACATGGCTGGCTATTTCGAGCATGCGGTACATGTAAACCAAACATGCTTCATCACTCTCCTTTTTTGTTTCTTCAAGTTTCTGATGAACTTGCCTACTGTTGACTTTCCTCGAAAATTCTTTCACTAGCCCCCTCTTCAACTCATGCCAAGTCCTGGCATGACACTCGAAGCTCGCAAATATTTTCGCTGATCCCTTCAGCAGCTTCCTCGCGTAGACTGCCTTCTGCCCATCCGACCACATGCACGTATCAGCGACTTCCTCGAACGACTCGAACCATCGTTCGACATTTTCACCTCTGTTGCCACTAAACGACTCTAATGCATCTTCGACGTCTCTAAAACTCAGTGTCGAACCAACACATGCCCTTCGACAACATTCGTCACGGTCCTGATACACCCTTCGCGTATCTCTCTTGTATCCTCTTGCGTTTTTCTTGTCATCTTCATCCTCACTTTCGTCGTCGCTTTCTTCTTCCGACGATATGTCGTTACCATCCATGGCCGCTCGTAGCCGTGCGCGTAACTCTACTTTTCTTCCCGTCGTTTTTAAACCCAAACTAGCGAGGCGCTCCTTCAACTCCTTCGTATTCATTTTCCCAACATCCTCACCTTCGTTACAATCACGCTCAGCTCTCTGTACATTTTCTAAATCTCGTTGACCGGTTAGCTCTTCACCGCCCGTCGATCCCTTACGATACGATTGTCCAGCCCTACACGCCCGATTCAGCCTTGCAATCAGCACTGACCTCGCACCCGATATAGGGAGGTTCATTCGCGCGAGCTTATTCCTCAGCTCCTCCAGCGTCGAACCCTCTTCACCCGACAATCGTTCGTCCTCGACGTTTGCCATTTTTCACACTACACAAACTTAAACAGTCAACGATATCGTCTTTTACCGCACCGCGTACCGGTAAATTCACAACTAGCTCGAATAGCTCTGCTAAACCGTTTCGTTTTCTGTCTTGTCCAATCCCGGCTGAGCCCCCCAAAAATATGTAATATCGTGATGTAATATGTTCACAAAGAGTGGACAATAGAGATGTTAATCAGACAGAAAAGGCGATTGTGGCTTAACTTGAACTATTCATACCAAACGTACAGAACCCAGCGCAATCCACACTCTCTCGGCAACGCCACTCGCAACCTCCGTCTCCGCTCGACTCGCACTCGGCTCCTCGACTCGCACTCTGTTCCTCGACTCGCACCCTGCTCCTCGACTGACCCTCTCTGGCCGTTGTCACATTCTGTTGTCCTTTTCCTAGGCCCACCGCACACGTGTTCTGCAGACGCTCGTAGCCAGGGTCACGTAGGTCTTTTCCACGAAACTATGCACTTGAAAAGACCGATGACACATTGATGGGCCCGACGGCGCCTCGGCTCTCGCGACATTGTTCATAGTTCGCCCGATATTTCCCAGGCCTTTCGTCCACGATACTACATGTATATAGTTTACGCTTCGAGAATTATATGTATTGAGAATATGTATTTGCGCTGATTCTTTGTCCCGCTTGTTATGGCATACGTGTTATAATGATCCTCTAACAATGCTTTCAGGTATGATATTGTATACATTCATCCAGTTTCATTCGACGCCGGTGTCACGTAAAATGGATACTTGGGTTGCGAGAGAAAAGAAAGCTGAGTCGTAGCCCAACTATTAATTCTCTTTTATCGAACTTTATTATAACTTTGGCACTTACAGTAGAATAACGTTGAACAGAGAAAGGGGTGTTGTACAAGAACAGCAACTAGAACGAGAACTCCCCGGGCTGGGTGAAGTCTCGGCTTATATACACCCTGGCTTGGGGATGTTGGGGAGTTTGGTGTGGATTCCAAGGAGTCCGAAAGTCGGGGTTGGGGCCTTATCTCTGATGGGGACTAAGATGCGTCGCGGCGTTGGCGTCCAACAGTCGGGAGTCGATGTCTTTTCTCTGAGAGGTAATTGGTGTCACACCGGCAATCGTTACGTCGGTTTTCATAGGCCTTGGCATCGTGTTTTGTGGATGCGCAATGGTCCATAACGTCTTCGTGTGGCAGAGGGTAAGAACATATCGCTATTAAAAAAGAAAACGAACACGTTCAAACACGTCTAAATCATCTTTTATGTGTATTTTACCCGGAAATCATTTTATCGTGAAATTTTGTTTTTCAGAGTTACCATAATTTATCTGGTAGAGTTCATAAAAATTTTTCTGAAATCAATTGCAAGCTTTTAGGAAACCAGGATTTTTCACATTTTTAAGAAGCGTTATAATTATATTGCTGATCTTTATACGTTCGTGCGAAATTGAAAAGTACGCAAATGGCGCAAAATGCATAAAATGCGCTAAAATATACGTATATAAGAAAACAAATCTCGATTAAAATTTTATTTCTTTGATTATGTTCGTAAAACTACAAACTTGTATAAAAATACGCATTCTAGTTATAAGTGTTAAAACATTCGATCTAGTCCTTATCACATTCATGAAAACCTCCATTTAACCATTCGTTGTATCAACAAACATTCATATGCAAAACTTACCACCTACCACATCCTCCGCGTATTAATATAATCCCCTTTTATAAATTATACACTTTAGAATGGACTGGTTGGGTCAGAGTCATATAAGCTTACAAGTTCTCGAGGAGTTCTACCGAAGTTACATTTACGTTTGCATAATTTCACCGAAAAAGATACTCTGTAGAATGACAGGTTCGTTTGTTTATGTGATCCGCGATCGCAACTATTTCAAGGGGATTTTATAAATAACCATACACACGATATTCAGTGTATTTTCGTATTCTCGTTTATTTTTGGGAGATTTGTAAAACTGTTGAACAAAATAATTGAGTAACGATTATATTTGCTGAGAAAAAGTCTTTTTCTCTGTACCCCTCCTTCTACTTCAAGCATGTAGTATTGACAATAAGATTGACAATGGCTGAAAGTAATCCAAAAGAGTTTTCACCATGGTTATCGGTAACGAAAAAGATTTGAATCATCTTTAATACTTATTCGTAACTAGAATCATTTCAACTAAAATGTAAATTCTTATATTATAACTTTTTTAATTTGTTATGGCCCCTGACTACAACCTAACCTATCATTCTTATTTCGTAGGAGAAGACGAATGCCGTGAAGGCGTTAGCGCGCGAACAGTGCGAAGCGACGGTACAGCTGCAGCGTCAGCAGCAGCTGCAACAGCACCAGAACCAGCCCCAGCTACAACAGCAACAACAACTACGTGGCCCGTTAACCATCCACCATGCTGGCTGCCCAACGAAAGTCGGGCCCGTGACGAACCAACTAAATACCAGCCACGCAACGCACGGCCGAGCTGCACAGTACCAACACTATCATCACCATCATCATCATCGACACGTGTCAATGTCTCCACCGCCCTTGTTGCTCTCATCGCCAGCTCCGATCGCGGCGACGCACAATCATCTGAACGTGAGCGGACACAGAAACGTGGTTACGCCACCGGATATACCAGCAGATAGATCGCCACCGAGTCCTGGAAATAAGCTAAATAGATCGCAGCATTTGCCACGGGAAGCAACCGGCAGCGTCAGTCCTGGTCTTCCGGCTGCCACATTGGATCTAAGTAGCGCAGCAACCACCAATAGTCCGCATGAATTGTCCACGTTAGTTTAGAAATTTGGTCCGAACATTATATCTTCACATAGGATTGGAGATTAATAGTTGATAGTTAATTTACACATCGATCTTTTTATTTGTAAATTGGGTCGTGGTTTAGAGTTGGTTTGTAAAAATTCGGTCCTAATTGTTAAATGATGAATATTGATTAAGAATAATAGGCATTGATGTACCAATCTTTTTTTAACTTATATACTTGAGCACACGCATTGGAGATTTCACTTTTATTCAGTGAAACAGCAACTTCATTACTCGCTTATTCAATACGGCAATTGCATATATTTCATGGACATTTTAACAATGTTTTGAATAATTTCTAACGGTACAATTGTGATGAAGTGAAAAAAATCGTGATAAGAAACAGAGAGAAAAGTTGCTCGTTAATGAATATTGACCAGAAATAAAGTAATTTCTAAAGAATATCCCGAAGACGTCGTAGATATTACGAAAGGAATGATTAATTTATACCCGCCTGTATCTTGCCATTACCATACTATTATTATTATTATTAATATTGTTAGTAGTACTTGATTACATTATTATTAATATTAATATTATTGCCTTATTATTATTAATGTTATGGAACCTCTAGTCCTAGGTTACTTTCACTGCCACGAAAGGATAAGATTTTCGAATTTTTTACTATTACGTGTAATTCAAGTTTTCCTGTTGCGCATGCGCAGTAGAAAGAAAGTTAGCGGAACTCAAATCTCGAACTATAGAGAGTTGAAAAGTAGTAAAAGTAAAAAAGCACGAATAACATTTGTATTTGTGCTGGATTAAGTTTGATAATTGAAAATTGAGTTTGATGATAACATTTTTTTCGTATTCGCTTTGGTAAATATTAGTTTTATTTAAAATTGAACAAAGCATTTTATGTTTTTCAAATACGGTACATAATCGTAATATCGAATTTTGTAAACTGATAGTAAGAAACTCTATAATTCGAGACTGGAACTTTGATCAAGTTCACATTGAACGTAAACTGACTTAATTTTGTTATTTAAGCGTGTATACTATACGTGTTTGTTCCTTCTTCTCTTGTGCGCAGGCTATAGCTTAATTACTTCCAATAAACGCAGTTATATCGAATCAATGACCGATACAAATTTAGATACTAGGATTATTTAAACAAGAGATTAAAAACTAAAAAGTATTGTTTTTATACTGCATATGTACATATGCAATATGAACGACAGTTTGTGTAATAATATGTACCCCTCTTCTTAGTTTACTTTTGTATATTTTGCGACATTTGATATTAATTTTATGAGGAACGTACTTACACTTTATCTTTGTAATTAAATGTGAAATGAAAGAAAAGAAATGACATGAGAAAAGGAAATTCGATGTATGAGTATATACGAATTGACGGAATTAAAATTTAACGCTATATTTAAATAGAAGACGTGAAATATCTTGTCATCTTAAAATAACTTGATCATTCCTATTCTTTTACATAAAAACACTTTTCGACTGTAACTTAAGAAACATGTCTGCTAACGTGAAACGTGCCAGAAAAAATTAACAACTTCCATTAAATTGGCAAATTTCTCATTAATATCGTAAAACTCGCGTTTACAAAGATCAGATCAGTGTACATAATATACAAAACAAATGCAGAATATATAAATATAGCACATACGTTCTGAATTATATTCGAATTGGGCAGGGTAACCAAGTGAAAATATGTAAATTTCACGATGTGTAATGTACACTTTATCGAATTTGTAAGTAGTGTAGAAATAGAATATTTTACACGTAACAAAATATACAAACGACAATACACAAGTTAAATTATTTGTTAGATCCATGTATAACAAGCATAGTACAAAAGTGTTTTAGCTTTATGTACTGGTAATTATGAGAAATACCAACTTAATAGATGTATTTGGTATGTACCTAGTTAAGAAAACAATAAATTATTCTGAACAGATAAAGCGTTTAGTAGCTTGTGAAGTATGAATTTTCGAAAACGTAAGTATTTTATATCTAAGTAGTTAAGAAACGCGAGCAAGGGAAATCAAACAAAGGAACAAAGTTTTTTTGTTTAAAAATATTTAATTTGTTGTTCTATTATCCGAGGTTAGAAGCGATAATGTACAAAATCTGAATAAATAAGATTCTTCAATATTATTGAATTTTAATTCTAGGGTAAAGTAATATATCCGCATATTTTATTTATATACAATATGTATAAATAATGATGTGATTTGACTAATTTTGTTGAAAGAATATTTGTACTTTTTACGTAAAACTTCAGTCTTTTACAAACTTTCTTGTAATTAATAAACCAGTAAACACAATATTAATAAAATCTATTAAAATTATAAACAAACTCATAAGTTTTAATTTTAGTCCTTAAAGGTTGAAATATTTTGCTCCAATGTCGAGACATTTGTTTTAATCCAAAACATTACTATACTGAATCGATAATGTTGCATGTGCCACGAAAATGATGATAGTGTCAGATAACTTGTTGTGAAACGAAAAAGCATTGCATGTACATTTCTGTTGTTTTGTTGACCATGAGTTTGATGATCTTTTAAACTTGCCCATAGCTAAGAAATCAAACAGTATATCTAAACGAAATTAATTTCAAATTATTTTTTAGGTTCTAAGCTTTTATCTAATCTTTCAGAAGTTGCAAAATTTATTCCACAAGAGTCTTTTTTATCATAACCAAGTACACATCTTAAAACCATTTAAGTCTTCCTTAGTAATTTCTTCTTATCTTTAATAGTAACGAAAATAATTTAGATGAACGTTTTAAAATTGACACTCTGTATATTAAAAATAAAAGATATATTTTCTTCATAATTGGATAGGCTTTTTACAATGGCAATGTACAAATATCAAAATTGCAATTATACTATAACATATGTATATATATAAGCTTCACATTTAAACACAAGATTCTTTATTATATTTTTTTAATACCAATATTTTAATAATTATAACAAGGGTTTTTTAACAAGAGATGTACAACATTGTATACAAATTTTCAAAAACCTATAGATAATTTCAGTTATGCTCTTGCATCATTAATTGTTGATGGAACTCTTACCTCAATTCCATCTAGTTCCTTAGACATTACTATTTGACAGCCTAGCCGTGACCTGAAATTAAATATTATATAACTGAATATGTCAATAAATATATTTATTGCTATACAAATTAATACTAATACACAATAAGATTTCTATTTATCCATTTGAAAATCAACATTGTAAATATGCTAATTCCAACATAGATTTGTAATGATTATAGGGTCATAAATAAAAAACTATGAAAATTTATTATAATTTCAGTTTCGTAGTATTCAGAGATAGCGATTTGAAATTCTACATTGAGATGCAGATTTCGAAATACCCAATACTAACCTGTTTTTACATAAATTTAAATAGAAAAATTCACTTTATAAAATATTAAAAGGTAATAGAATTAATAATGTGAATGATTTGATACTGATTATTATGAACTAACGCATCTGTTAATTCATATGCTAAATCCAACATGTCTAATTCTTCATCTGTTGGTTTGTCAGGAAGTGCATCATAAACTTCTTTCGAAAATATTAAATGGCACGTACTACAAGTTAATGTTCCTTCACAAGCACCTATATCAATTATATTTTAAGATTACAACATACTTATATAATAAAGTATCAAAAGTTAAAAATAATAAGAATATTAAACTTGATAAAAATGAAAATTTTCAAATATTTTCTACCTCAAAATTATTTATTTTAAATTAAGTAAATTACGCTTCTTTAAAACATACCATATCCATCTAAATCAATTTCATCATTTACTACTATGTCTAATATAGTATCTCCAACTTTCCCTTTTGCTTTGATTCTCTCTCCACTTGCTTTAACAAACGTTATATTTACTCTGAAAATAATATTTATGAAAGATAAAAATTATCTCAATATAATTATTTTCTTTATTTTTTGTGTTTCTTCAATTAATCTTCTCTTAATTATACCTTAATTATATGTATCACTTATGATAATAGAAATAATTTAAAAATAAGATATACTTGTCTTAATAATACATAAATAAAATTCGTATATCATATATTTATAACAGTGTTATATTTTTAGTTGTTCACTGTCAATGTTGTTCTTATTAATACTATTCTATTAATACTATGTTATTTTTCTAGATGTTGTACTCCTACAAAGAGAAAAATTTCTTAGACATTATTATTAGCATTATTATTTTGACACCAATTTTATATTGGAAGGTAAGTACTGAAATTTTATTAAAAAAAGAAGGAAAGCACAAGAAAATTTGTATCACTTACTCTTGTTTTTCTGAAAGTGGTTGCGTGGTCGATATTCCTCTTGTTGCCTGCAAAAAGGGCAACGTTGTGTTGCTTGTATATTTTGAATAATTTGATGCAATACCGAGAATTGATCTCGAAAATTTTTGTAATTGATTTACTAACGCCATTCCACTGTCATAAATATCATGAGTATGGGACACCCTGACCGAACACCAGATATTGCGGAAAATATCAATTGTAGATCAATTGTACTTTGTACAAAAACTTTCACGGCATTCTTCGGCTGCTATACTGGGACGTTCCTTTACTGTGATAGGTTATAAAACGATTCCTAACACAAGTGACGTATCCCTACCGGACACGTGCTCTTCGGGCCACACGTTTTATGATACAAGACCAGCAAAATGATCAATGTGTAATTTTACATATCTTACATTTTTTCCAAATGAAATATTGTTTTTATTAAACGTTTAAAACCTCAGGCAACATTTATTTCATCTGATTTCAGTTTTACAAATATATATCTATAATACATATCTGTATAAATTACGGTCTGGTTATATCAAACAGGGACCGACACTCGCTAGGGAAAACTGCCCAAAAATTGAATCGTAAAAACCAATATGAAAGACAACAAATTTCTCGTTCTGCGGAACAAATAGAATTGAGCAGAGTATCTTTATCTTTATCTGAGACATTCAAAGCGTATCACGCATACGCTAAACCTGAAGAAAACTTTCTTGTCTTCCATGTTCATTTTTCCCTTTCCATTTCCGAACGGTTTCTTCTATATTTATTTATATGTTCGTGATTGATGCTATTGACAACATACAACTAAGGGGAAATACGAATAGTAATAGATAGATGTATAATTCATTATGCAATTTTATAGAATTAAATCTTATTTATCTTCAGATATAAAAACTATATTTACCAGCTGAAACACTAACGCATATGCAGTATAATATAATCTACTTAATAATCTCGTTTTAGTTATAATATGTGATTAATTCTTTTGCTATTTCGCTATAAACAGTTTTTTGTGCATAAAATATTTTTTTATAGTATTCTAATATATTGTTAGATATTGTAAAGAAAGTAAAATACAGTTATTGAAGTCTGGGAACATTCAATGTTAACCTTGCTTCAAAAAATAACCTTTCGAATGAATGGGGAATAGATTTTTAGTATTATAGTTGGTATAATGTCATCATTGTTTACAATGTGTTAGAGTTAAAGAAATGAGACAAATTAATATTTCAGAAGCAAATTCAATATTTAAATGATGTTATTTTAAAATGGCAGATGATATGAATGTTCTTTTTATACGAGGAAATGGAAACGTATGTATGGTAATGGAAACGTAATGGTTTTAACATTATTTTAGTACAAGATCTTAGCATAATAGTAATTAACAGTATCCATTACCTTTTAGTCAATTTTTGAAAAATGACATATATGATAATTTGCAAGAGTTTGATAATAAAATA
>NW_022885267.1:0-28257 GCF_011952205.1 Bombus bifarius
GAAACCAGGATTTTTCACATTTTTAAGAAGCGTTATAATTATATTGCTGATCTTTATACGTTCGTGCGAAATTGAAAAGTACGCAAATGGCGCAAAATGCATAAAATGCGCTAAAATATACGTATATAAGAAAACAAATCTCGATTAAAATTTTATTTCTTTGATTATGTTCGTAAAACTACAAACTTGTATAAAAATACGCATTCTAGTTATAAGTGTTAAAACATTCGATCTAGTCCTTATCACATTCATGAAAACCTCCATTTAACCATTCGTTGTATCAACAAACATTCATATGCAAAACTTACCACCTACCACATCCTCCGCGTATTAATATAATCCCCTTTTATAAATTATACACTTTAGAATGGACTGGTTGGGTCAGAGTCATATAAGCTTACAAGTTCTCGAGGAGTTCTACCGAAGTTACATTTACGTTTGCATAATTTCACCGAAAAAGATACTCTGTAGAATGACAGGTTCGTTTGTTTATGTGATCCGCGATCGCAACTATTTCAAGGGGATTTTATAAATAACCATACACACGATATTCAGTGTATTTTCGTATTCTCGTTTATTTTTGGGAGATTTGTAAAACTGTTGAACAAAATAATTGAGTAACGATTATATTTGCTGAGAAAAAGTCTTTTTCTCTGTACCCCTCCTTCTACTTCAAGCATGTAGTATTGACAATAAGATTGACAATGGCTGAAAGTAATCCAAAAGAGTTTTCACCATGGTTATCGGTAACGAAAAAGATTTGAATCATCTTTAATACTTATTCGTAACTAGAATCATTTCAACTAAAATGTAAATTCTTATATTATAACTTTTTTAATTTGTTATGGCCCCTGACTACAACCTAACCTATCATTCTTATTTCGTAGGAGAAGACGAATGCCGTGAAGGCGTTAGCGCGCGAACAGTGCGAAGCGGCGGTACAGCTGCAGCGTCAGCAGCAGCTGCAACAGCACCAGAACCAGCCCCAGCTACAACAGCAACAACAACTACGTGGCCCGTTAACCATCCACCATGCTGGCTGCCCAACGAAAGTCGGGCCCGTGACGAACCAACTAAATACCAGCCACGCAACGCACGGCCGAGCTGCACAGTACCAACACTATCATCACCATCATCATCATCGACACGTGTCAATGTCTCCACCGCCCTTGTTGCTCTCATCGCCAGCTCCGATCGCGGCGACGCACAATCATCTGAACGTGAGCGGACACAGAAACGTGGTTACGCCACCGGATATACCAGCAGATAGATCGCCACCGAGTCCTGGAAATAAGCTAAATAGATCGCAGCATTTGCCACGGGAAGCAACCGGCAGCGTCAGTCCTGGTCTTCCGGCTGCCACATTGGATCTAAGTAGCGCAGCAACCACCAATAGTCCGCATGAATTGTCCACGTTAGTTTAGAAATTTGGTCCGAACATTATATCTTCACATAGGATTGGAGATTAATAGTTGATAGTTAATTTACACATCGATCTTTTTATTTGTAAATTGGGTCGTGGTTTAGAGTTGGTTTGTAAAAATTCGGTCCTAATTGTTAAATGATGAATATTGATTAAGAATAATAGGCATTGATGTACCAATCTTTTTTTAACTTATATACTTGAGCACACGCATTGGAGATTTCACTTTTATTCAGTGAAACAGCAACTTCATTACTCGCTTATTCAATACGGCAATTGCATATATTTCATGGACATTTTAACAATGTTTTGAATAATTTCTAACGGTACAATTGTGATGAAGTGAAAAAAATCGTGATAAGAAACAGAGAGAAAAGTTGCTCGTTAATGAATATTGACCAGAAATAAAGTAATTTCTAAAGAATATCCCGAAGACGTCGTAGATATTACGAAAGGAATGATTAATTTATACCCGCCTGTATCTTGCCATTACCATACTATTATTATTATTATTAATATTGTTAGTAGTACTTGATTACATTATTATTAATATTAATATTATTGCCTTATTATTATTAATGTTATGGAACCTCTAGTCCTAGGTTACTTTCGCTGCCACGAAAGGATAAGATTTTCGAATTTTTTACTATTACGTGTAATTCAAGTTTTCCTGTTGCGCATGCGCAGTAGAAAGAAAGTTAGCGGAACTCAAATCTCGAACTATAGAGAGTTGAAAAGTAGTAAAAGTAAAAAAGCACGAATAACATTTGTATTTGTGCTGGATTAAGTTTGATAATTGAAAATTGAGTTTGATGATAACATTTTTTTCGTATTCGCTTTGGTAAATATTAGTTTTATTTAAAATTGAACAAAGCATTTTATGTTTTTCAAATACGGTACATAATCGTAATATCGAATTTTGTAAACTGATAGTAAGAAACTCTATAATTCGAGACTGGAACTTTGATCAAGTTCACATTGAACGTAAACTGACTTAATTTTGTTATTTAAGCGTGTATACTATACGTGTTTGTTCCTTCTTCTCTTGTGCGCAGGCTATAGCTTAATTACTTCCAATAAACGCAGTTATATCGAATCAATGACCGATACAAATTTAGATATTAGGATTATTTAAACAAGAGATTAAAAACTAAAAAGTATTGTTTTTATACTGCATATGTACATATGCAATATGAACGACAGTTTGTGTAATAATATGTACCCCTCTTCTTAGTTTACTTTTGTATATTTTGCGACATTTGATATTAATTTTATGAGGAACGTACTTACACTTTATCTTTGTAATTAAATGTGAAATGAAAGAAAAGAAATGACATGAGAAAAGGAAATTCGATGTATGAGTATATACGAATTGACGGAATTAAAATTTAACGCTATATTTAAATAGAAGACGTGAAATATCTTGTCATCTTAAAATAACTTGATCATTCCTATTCTTTTACATAAAAACACTTTTCGACTGTAACTTAAGAAACATGTCTGCTAACGTGAAACGTGCCAGAAAAAATTAACAACTTCCATTAAATTGGCAAATTTCTCATTAATATCGTAAAACTCGCGTTTACAAAGATCAGATCAGTGTACATAATATACAAAACAAATGCAGAATATATAAATATAGCACATACGTTCTGAATTATATTCGAATTGGGCAGGGTAACCAAGTGAAAATATGTAAATTTCACGATGTGTAATGTACACTTTATCGAATTTGTAAGTAGTGTAGAAATAGAATATTTTACACGTAACAAAATATACAAACGACAATACACAAGTTAAATTATTTGTTAGATCCATGTATAACAAGCATAGTACAAAAGTGTTTTAGCTTTATGTACTGGTAATTATGAGAAATACCAACTTAATAGATGTATTTGGTATGTACCTAGTTAAGAAAACAATAAATTATTCTGAACAGATAAAGCGTTTAGTAGCTTGTGAAGTATGAATTTTCGAAAACGTAAGTATTTTATATCTAAGTAGTTAAGAAACGCGAGCAAGGGAAATCAAACAAAGGAACAAAGTTTTTTTGTTTAAAAATATTTAATTTGTTGTTCTATTATCCGAGGTTAGAAGCGATAATGTACAAAATCTGAATAAATAAGATTCTTCAATATTATTGAATTTTAATTCTAGGGTAAAGTAATATATCCGCATATTTTATTTATATACAATATGTATAAATAATGATGTGATTTGACTAATTTTGTTGAAAGAATATTTGTACTTTTTACGTAAAACTTCAGTCTTTTACAAACTTTCTTGTAATTAATAAACCAGTAAACACAATATTAATAAAATCTATTAAAATTATAAACAAACTCATAAGTTTTAATTTTAGTCCTTAAAGGTTGAAATATTTTGCTCCAATGTCGAGACATTTGTTTTAATCCAAAACATTACTATACTGAATCGATAATGTTGCATGTGCCACGAAAATGATGATAGTGTCAGATAACTTGTTGTGAAACGAAAAAGCATTGCATGTACATTTCTGTTGTTTTGTTGACCATGAGTTTGATGATCTTTTAAACTTGCCCATAGCTAAGAAATCAAACAGTATATCTAAACGAAATTAATTTCAAATTATTTTTTAGGTTCTAAGCTTTTATCTAATCTTTCAGAAGTTGCAAAATTTATTCCACAAGAGTCTTTTTTATCATAACCAAGTACACATCTTAAAACCATTTAAGTCTTCCTTAGTAATTTCTTCTTATCTTTAATAGTAACGAAAATAATTTAGATGAACGTTTTAAAATTGACACCCTGTATATTAAAAATAAAAGATATATTTTCTTCATAATTGGATAGGCTTTTTACAATGGCAATGTACAAATATCAAAATTGCAATTATACTATAACATATGTATATATATAAGCTTCACATTTAAACACAAGATTCTTTATTATATTTTTTTAATACCAATATTTTAATAATTATAACAAGGGTTTTTTAACAAGAGATGTACAACATTGTATACAAATTTTCAAAAACCTATAGATAATTTCAGTTATGCTCTTGCATCATTAATTGTTGATGGAACTCTTACCTCAATTCCATCTAGTTCCTTAGACATTACTATTTGACAGCCTAGCCGTGACCTGAAATTAAATATTATATAACTGAATATGTCAATAAATATATTTATTGCTATACAAATTAATACTAATACACAATAAGATTTCTATTTATCCATTTGAAAATCAACATTGTAAATATGCTAATTCCAACATAGATTTGTAATGATTATAGGGTCATAAATAAAAAACTATGAAAATTTATTATAATTTCAGTTTCGTAGTATTCAGAGATAGCGATTTGAAATTCTACATTGAGATGCAGATTTCGAAATACCCAATACTAACCTGTTTTTACATAAATTTAAATAGAAAAATTCACTTTATAAAATATTAAAAGGTAATAGAATTAATAATGTGAATGATTTGATACTGATTATTATGAACTAACGTATCTGTTAATTCATATGCTAAATCCAACATGTCTAATTCTTCATCTGTTGGTTTGTCAGGAAGTGCATCATAAACTTCTTTCGAAAATATTAAATGGCACGTACTACAAGTTAATGTTCCTTCACAAGCACCTATATCAATTATATTTTAAGATTACAACATACTTATATAATAAAGTATCAAAAGTTAAAAATAATAAGAATATTAAACTTGATAAAAATGAAAATTTTCAAATATTTTCTACCTCAAAATTATTTATTTTAAATTAAGTAAATTACGCTTCTTTAAAACATACCATATCCATCTAAATCAATTTCATCATTTACTACTATGTCTAATATAGTATCTCCAACTTTCCCTTTTGCTTTGATTCTCTCTCCACTTGCTTTAACAAACGTTATATTTACTCTGAAAATAATATTTATGAAAGATAAAAATTATCTCAATATAATTATTTTCTTTATTTTTTGTGTTTCTTCAATTAATCTTCTCTTAATTATACCTTAATTATATGTATCACTTATGATAATAGAAATAATTTAAAAATAAGATATACTTGTCTTAATAATACATAAATAAAATTCGTATATCATATATTTATAACAGTGTTATATTTTTAGTTGTTCACTGTCAATGTTGTTCTTATTAATACTATTCTATTAATACTATGTTATTTTTCTAGATGTTATACTCCTACAAAGAGAAAAATTTCTTAGACATTATTATTAGCATTATTATTTTGACACCAATTTTATATTGGAAGGTAAGTACTGAAATTCTATTAAAAAAAGAAGGAAAGCACAAGAAAATTTGTATCACTTACTCTTGTTTTTCTGAAAGTGGTTGCGTGGTCGATATTCCTCTTGTTGCCTGCAAAAAGGGCAACGTTGTGTTGCTTGTATATTTTGAATAATTTGATGCAATACCGAGAATTGATCTCGAAAATTTTTGTAATTGATTTACTAACGCCATTCCACTGTCATAAATATCATGAGTATGGGACACCCTGACCGAACACCAGATAAGTATTGCGGAAAATATCAATTGTAGATCAATTGTACTTTGTACAAAAACTTTCACGGCATTCTTCGGCTGCTATACTGGGACGTTCCTTTACTGTGATAGGTTATAAAACGATTCCTAACACAAGTGACGTATCCCTACCGGACACGTGCTCTTCGGGCCACACGTTTTATGATACAAGACCAGCAAAATGATCAATGTGTAATTTTACATATCTTACATTTTTTCCAAATGAAATATTGTTTTTATTAAACGTTTAAAACCTCAGGCAACATTTATTTCATCTGATTTCAGTTTTACAAATATATATCTATAATACATATCTGTATAAATTACGGTCTGGTTATATCAAACAGGGACCGACACTCGCTAGGGAAAACTGCCCAAAAATTGAATCGTAAAAACCAATATGAAAGACAACAAATTTCTCGTTCTGCGGAACAAATAGAAATGAGCAGAGTATCTTTATCTTTATCTGAGACATTCAAAGCGTATCACGCATACGCTAAACCTGAAGAAAACTTTCTTGTCTTCCATGTTCATTTTTCCCTTTCCATTTCCGAACGGTTTCTTCTATATTTATTTATATGTTCGTGATTGATGCTATTGACAACATACAACTAAGGGGAAATACGAATAGTAATAGATAGATGTATAATTCATTATGCAATTTTATAGAATTAAATCTTATTTATCTTCAGATATAAAAACTATATTTACCAGCTGAAACACTAACGCATATGCAGTATAATATAATCTACTTAACAATCTCGTTTTAGTTATAATATGTGATTAATTCTTTTGCTATTTCGCTATAAACAGTTTCTTGTGCATACAATATTTTTTTATAGTATTCTAATATATTGTTAGATATTGTAAAGAAAGTAAAATACAGTTATTGAAGTTTGGGAACATTCAATGTTAACCTTGCTTCAAAAAATAACCTTTCGAATGAATGGGGAATAGATTTTTAGTATTATAGTTGGTATAATGTCATCATTGTTTACAATGTGTTAGAGTTAAAGAAATGAGACAAATTAATATTTCAGAAGCAAATTCAATATTTAAATGATGTTATTTTAAAATGGCAGATGATATGAATGTTCTTTTTATACGAGGAAATGGAAACGTATGTATGGTAATGGAAACGTAATGGTTTTAACATTATTTTAGTACAAGATCTTAGCATAATAGTAATTAACAGTATCCACTACCTTTTAGTCAATTTTTGAAAAATGACATATATGATAATTTGCAATAGTTTGATAATAAAATACTTGTATCAATATTAATAACGTATAATTTGCTATCTCAAAAGGATACAGACACAGCCAATGATAATGTTTGGGATGATAGTGCATTAATAGAAGCATATGATAAAGCAATAAATTTAGCAAAAGAAGAAGTTATCAAGCGAATGGGAATGGATGTTGGAAATTCTCAACCGAAAGAAAACCTACAAAATCTTAAGCAGCCTAAACACGCAAGTAAATTACACAAGGTTGTGATTTTGATAGAATATTACAAATTTGATACAGAATATTATTAAATATATTGATTAAGAAGCAAATTATTTTATTTTGCTATTTACTTATATTTATTTGTATACACATCTTTTCTCTATAGAAATGGATCATAGGAGCACCTTATCGTGCAATATACAAAGAGGATGGAGAAATTTATGAGGCTATAATATCAAAAATTTACGAAAACAATGGCACGTGTTGAAGTGGTTACCACTTCTAAGAAAACTCTACATCTGGTCTTTTTTAGTTTTCTCAAGCACTGAAGCCATCGACAGCGTGTAGACAAAAGACTGCGACGAAGTCAGGCCATAAACAGTAGACAGGCGACGTTGGCTTCGGGGTTTTTCAGTTATTAGGTAACACAGCTAGCGTGCGGATCTGGACCAGCTCAAATTGTATTTTTACTTATTACACTTCTATTTAAATATATTTTCTACCTTACAATTTATCCACGTGTTTTCTCTGTTTACACACCGAATAACCTCAACAGGTTATGGGCCCAGGGCTGAAAATTGCAAGGTAGCAACGTGAAATGAATAAATTGTTAAAGTGTTGTGCTTAGTAAAATAAGGGATAGTGCTAAAATGGAATCAGCAAGTGCGAAGGTCGAGATGTTACGCGGCGAAGAAAATTGGCTCCAGTGGCGTTTTGTTATGCGTACACTTTTGGAGGAAGACGACGACCTGATCAACGTGTGTGAAGGGAATTTGTGTCATCCAGGTAACAGCGCGGAGAAAGAAATAGCTCGTGGAAGATTTTTGAAAGCAGATCGATTAGCGAGAAAATTAATCGTGACCTCAGTAGGAAAGAAACCGTTGGATCTTCTTTTATGTTGCACGACAGCACATGAAATGTGAAAAAAGCTGAATACAGTATATGACATGAAGTCGGATGAGAATTTAAATATGGTCCAGAAGCAGTTCTTCGATTTTAAATGGGAAGAATCTGAAAATGTCTCTTACAACCTATCAAAGTTGGAACTCATAGCGGCGAAGATGAAAGTCCTTGGGAGTGAAATTGGCGAGAAAATGCTGATAACACGCATTTTATCGGTGTTACCAAACAAATTCGATCATTTTCACAGTGCGTGGGATTCCGTAGAAGAAGAAAAGAAGACCTTAGACAGGCTTAGTACCAGGCTGATGACGGAAGAAATTAGATGGAAGAAAGACGACCAGGAAACATCGGTGGCACTGGTAACGAAAGGTAATAATTATAAAAGGGAACAGCAGAAGCAGTCAAGTAAACGCGAATACGAGAAACAAGGACCAAGTTGCTTTAACTGTGGAAAAGTTGGCCATCTAAAGAAGGATTGCTTTAGATGCTTTATATGCAAAAGGAAAGGCCACACCAGCAAAAACTGTTTTAAAAATAACAAAAGAAGCAACAGTAGAGACAACCAGGAACCTAGAAACCAAAATCGGGATCACAGCGGAATTGGTCTATTAGGAAGTACCTCAGCGATACAAACGGCAAACCCTGATGTTTGGATAATCGACTCAGGAGCTACGGATCACATGACAGGACGACGGGAATGGTTCAGCGTTTTCGAAGAATTCGATAACACGGTGAAGATAGAGATCGGCGATGGTACGTTCATGGATGCGTGCGGCAAAGGAAAAATCAGAGTAGAGACTTTTGTGGACGGCAAATGGGTAACATGTACAATGAACGATGTTCTATACGTACCAGGTATGAAAAGAAATCTGTTTTCGATTAGATCTGTCGCAAGAAGGGGCATAGATTTTTGTATTTCAAAGGAAGGGACCAATTGCATATTTTTACAAAATCAGAAAATAATAGCAAGAGGTTCTGTTATCGGAAATTTGTATAAAGTAGATATGCGAGTTATCATACCGTCAGTTTGTAATTTTAGCAATAGAGCGGAGTCAAACGCGGACACATTGCAGTTATGGCACGAACGGCTATGTCATCAGAACATCAGACATGTTAAAGAATTCTTAAAGAATTCAAATATGAAAGTTGTAGAGGATAATAACTTTTTCTGTGAAGGTTGCGCGTACGGGAAACAGCATAGATCGAGTTTTCACGAGAAAATCAATCGGGCGAATAAACCTCGCGAAATTATTTATACGGATGTATGTGGACCTATGGAAGTCGAGTCATTAGGCAAGAAACTGTATTTTCTGACATTTAAAGATGATTTTTCAAAATTCACAAAGATTTACTTCTTACGACGTAAGTCAGAAGTAATTGAAAAACTAAAAACCTTTTGCCTAGAAGTTGAAAATCAATTTAAGGATAAAATTAAAGAAATTCATAGTGATGGAGGGAAAGAATTCCAAAATAAAGAAGTCAAAGAATTTTTAAGAAGTCAGGGAATTAGGCACACGATTAACGTCCCATACACTCCTGAACAGAATGGTGTCGCAGAAAGGGAAAATAGAACAATAGTAGAGGCAGGTCGGTCGATGCTATATTCGAAACCAAATCTACCGCTGTTCTTATGGGCCGAAGCCATGAACACAGCAGTACATGTCATAAATAAGACGGGGCCGACAAGACAAGATAAGAAAACACCATATAAACTGTGGTACGGGAAACCGTCGAATTTAGAAAAGTTTAGGGTTTTCGGTACTGAGTGCTTTGCTCACATACCTGCGGAGAAAAGGACAAAACTTGACAAAAAGGCTAACAAAGGATATTTGGTAGGCTATTTAGATGACGGACGAGGGTATCGAGTGTACGTGCCAACAGTAAAAAATGTAATATTAAGCCGTGACGTAATATTTAAGCCTGAACTAGAAAATGCAAAATTCGTAAAATTAAGTTTACCGAAAATTGTCGAGCGCGAAGATGTGAGTGCGCAGAGCGATGGAGCATGTACGTATGAAAGTGCAGAGAGTGAACATGAAAAACAACCTCATGGAACTAGCGACAATGTGAGACAATTGAGAGATAGAGATAAGATCAAACGAACCGATTTTTATGGTAACCCAGTAACGTACGTAGCGGAAAAATTACCGGTGGATTTTAACGAAGCGATGAGATCCGAAAAGAAAGAGTTATGGGAAACAGCTATGAATGATGAAATGAAATCGCACCATGAAAATAAGACGTGGATACTTGTAGAAAAACCTAAAGATCAGAAGGTACTTAGCAATAGGTGGGTTTTAACGATAAAGCTAAATCCGGACAACTCGGAACGATACAAAGCGCGACTTGTAATAAAAGGGTGTTCACAGAAAGAAGGCATAGATTATAAGGAAACATATAGTCCCGTTGCTCGGTTTGGCACAATTAGATTAATGCTCAGTATTGCAGCCAAAAATAATTTACACCTCGGACAGTTCGACATTAAAACCGCATTCTTATATGGAAGTCTGAAAGAAGATATTTATATGAAACAACCTAAAGGTTATGATGATGGTACAAATCGGGTTTGTAAATTGCTAAAAAGCCTATATGGCTTAAAGCAGTCTCCAAGATGTTGGACGGAACGTTTCACAAAATTTATCTCGAACTTAAAATTTTATCAGAGTAACGCAGATCCTTGTTTTTATATTTATACAGAAGACGACAAATTAATGTTGATGACCATATACGTAGACGATGGACTGGTAGCAGCTTCAGACGAATCTTTAATTGATAAATTCTTCGATGATTTAAATAAAGAATTCAAAATTACGAGTTCGAAAGAAGTAAAGAGTTTTCTTGGACTTGAAATTAATAGATTAGAAGATGGTTCAATATTCATTCATCAGAGTAGGTATATCGAAAACATATTGGAAAAATTTAATATGAATGAGGCAAACAGTGTTTCTACACCTATCGAGACTAATTGGAACGAAAGTAACATAGGCGATAATGATTGTAACGCACCATACAGAGAAGCCGTAGGGAACTTAATGTTTTTACAAACCGTAAGTAGGCCAGATATTAGTTTTGCAATAAATATAGCGGCGAGACACTTAGAGAATCCAAACCAGTATCAATGGAAATTAGTCAAACGAATTTTGCGCTACATAAAAGGGACCGCAGACATGGGACTCTTATATACAAAAGCAGGCAGTCTCGAAACCTTTAGCGACGCTGACTATGCAGGCGACAAAGAAACAAGAAAGTCGACATCAGGCGTTGTATGTAAGTATGCGAATGCGGCCATCACATGGCAATGTAAGCGACAACAATGTATAGCTCTATCTACGACCGAAGCTGAATATGTCAGTGCAGCCTCAGGAGCGAAAGAAATTATGTGGCTAAAGAAAATATTTCTTGAATGTAAATTAGAGATCCTTAAGTATATGCTATGTGTAGACAATACTAGTGCCGTGAAATTAATTAAGAATCCAGAATTCCATCAAAGAAGTAAGCATATTGACGTAAGATATCATTTCTTGCGAGATTTATACAATAGAGGCGAAATTGATATAACGTATGTAACAAGCGAAGAGCAATTGGCAGATATATGTACAAAGGCGTTGCCAAAACCGAGATTTGAATATTTAAGGAAAAAGTTAGGTTTGAAAAGTAAAAAAGATATTAAGAGGTAATTGTTTGTAAACATGTAGAGTTTTTAGGGAGGGTGTCGAAGTGATTATTACTTCTCAAAAAAAAAGAGGAAAAACTCTACATGATCTGTTTAGTCTTCTAGTTTTTTTTTGTGTAATAAATTAATTTGTATGGAAAAGAGAAAGGCGGCTGGCAAATGTACTTGAGAAGGCATTGACAAATTAATTTTCAGATATTTACGACAAGAGTTAGAAAATATTAAGAGATAATTTGTAAATTTGAGATAATTGTTTGTAGGGATGTAGAGTTTTAGGGAGGGTGTTGAAGTGGTTACCACTTCTAAGAAAACTCTACATCTGGTCTTTTTTAGTTTTCTCAAGCACTGAAGCCATCGACAGCGTGTAGACAAAAGACTGCGACGAAGTCAGGCCATAAACAGTAGACAGGCGACGTTGGCTTCGGGGTTTTTCAGTTATTAGGTAACACAGCTAGCGTGCGGATCTGGACCAGCTCAAATTGTATTTTTACTTATTACACTTCTATTTAAATATATTTTCTACCTTACAATTTATCCACGTGTTTTCTCTGTTTACACACCGAATAACCTCAACAGCACGTGTGTTGTAAAATTTGTAGGTAATACCTTTAGCATGATGGTTATGTCAATTAAGAAATGTACTAAAAATACATATATATATGAAGTAAAGGCTTTCGCATAGTCTATCACAGTGTCATTCAGCAGGTCCTTAACTGGGCAGGAGTACCTGTCAATGTCTATGGGGAGACCCGTGGGATATAGGGTCATGAACCATAAACATGCATGTTACTTATTGTTCATTATTAGCTGCGTGGAATATAATTCTCCTCATTAGACGAGTGATTATTACTACATATATCAAGGCAAACATTTATATATATACATTTATGCACGGGAAATTCTAATACATTGCCTGTAAGGACAGTAACTGAATGGCACTCAGTCATTCTATTAAATGACAAAAATTTCTTTTACTCTGTGTTTAGGCTATGGTAATACAGAGAAAGTCGAGTTGAGTTCTCTTTTAGAATCAGAAGGTTTGCAAAGTCAAATAGCACAACAAAAGAAATCTTTGGAAGAGAAATTCAATGAAGAGAACGATGAGACTTGTGAGACTAATTTTTCTACAAATGTAAATTCGAAAAAATATAATGTAGCAAAAATGGATTGTGACTCTGAAGAAGCAAATGCGTATAAACATCACTTCATACCGGGACCATCTTTCAATTCGATGACTGATATAATGCCACCTGCACCTCCTTTACCACCACAATTAATGGCCAAGTAAGTACAATTTAAAAATTCTAATGGAATGCTGAATACTTCTAATATTAATAAGTAATTTGGAATAAGTTTAACATTTTATTTGGAAAAAAAATACGAAATTTTAATAAAATGTACTAGATTACCAGATAATGATACAGACGCACTTTCAAGTATGTTGATGTCATGGTATATTAGTGGTTACATGGTATATTACACAGGTAATTATTTCATATAAGTGTTTTATTGTATAATAAATTTTCAATGGACTATGTTATTTCTTTTGTAGGTTATTATCATGGTTTGAAACAAGCAAGAAACAATCAAGAGAACAGGAAGAACTGTTGATTATATCAATTTTTTCAATAACAATATAACAATAATATAAGATATAATAAAATATAAAACTCATTGTATTTATTTACTTCAATTATTTGAAATAAAGAACAGCTTTATTTTCATATAAGACTTTAAGACTTTTTTAAAAATAATTACTAAGATAAGAAAACATAAAAAACATATTTTTGATAAAATACACTCACATATATATGTCGGGTTATCATTAGGATTTAAGGCTCGTAATGATCCTTCGTTTGAATTAGCCATTGTTTTACGAAACGGGGGAATATATTTACGCGAATAAACAAGATTTTACAGAATATTATGAATAATGAGTTTAATAAATAATAAGATTAACAAACGATAAGTTTAACTAATAATTAGATTAAAGATTAATAAGTTTAACGAACAATAAGAGGAACGAATAATATGTCTTACGAATAATGAATTTAACGTATAATGAGATTAACGATTGATAGGTTTCACGAATAATGAATTTAATTAACGCTATTAACAATGTTCCGGGGTTCAAACGAATCCACGGTCAACGGGATAACTCTTTACTATGTGTAGAATAATTTTAAACACAAAATACAATTGCTGAGACACTCGGTAAATTGCTCGATGTATCACTTTCCAAGGCGATCACACGAATGAATATCTGATGAAAATCTTTTTCGCTATACGACTGCATTGGTTTGTTATATGCTCGCTGGAAACATCGAGAAGGTTCCAATCGTTGTTGCTAGGCAAATTCTGTCAAAAGTTTGTTGTATACTCTTTGGAAACATCGAGAAAGATTCAAACGCCGTTACTAGGCAGTTTCTGTCTGGAGATTGATTCCTAATACAACGTGTGTCCCATTATATCGACATCTCTAAAGTACAATTCTATGTGATTTCTAGGGAGAACAATACAACCGATCCACACCTTCGTCAGGAAAAACGTTTATCCCGTGACCGTGGCTACGTTCGGCGACCAGTTGTCACCTCGAACCCACTTTCGCTTTCACAAATATCAAACAATTACAAATGACAATTGCTTAATTACAGTTATGATAAAATCTAGGCTAAAGCATTAGAAGGCTTCCTCAAAATTGCAAAGGGAAGGCTCCGGTTTTCCTTTCATCTCCGACATATATAATACAAGGATATAATACAACCGAACATTTTAAACTTAGGCTATAGCGCGTGCGCGCACATACACGCACACACATGACACACATGCGCGCATACACACATGCACACACATGCGAATGATTTCTCGAACGATAATACATTTATTTATATTTTTCAATATCTGTCCTTACGATTGCGTATTTATTTGTTCCACGTATCATATTTATCCATTTGCATAACTGTAGGTGACATTTTTTTAAACAATTTTGCTAATATTTCATAACTTTTTAATTCATATTTCAAAGTGGTAACAGGTGTTTCTTTCTTTTCAAGTCTCCTCCATATCGGGCTTATTTCTAGTAGCCACGCTTGCTTACAAAGCAATTTTATATCTGCACAAGAATATCTTTCAGTACATTTTACTATGTGGTTTACAATATCTAATATTTTTTAATAAGTGGTTGCTAAGGTATAATTTGAATATACCAAGTCGAGCAACTTCATTGGGTAATGATACGTATATTTGCTTTTCGAGACGCCTGAGTAAAGCTGCATCAATGCCCCTAATAACATATTTACAATAAATATTATCGTTCTATTATACTAATAATAATGAAGGAATACTTCAAACAACACAATAACATATTTGGAATTTGGAGAAATATTACGATATTTTCTACTTAGAAAACATTGAAATAACGTGATATACGTACCAAGGGGAATTAGTTGTAGCCAGAAGAACTACATTAGAATTCTCATTAGACACTAATCCATCCAATCTAGAAAGAAGTTCTGACCTGAATCTCTTTGCAGGTTCAGACAATATACAGTCTCCTTTATTTGTGGCGATCCAGTCAATCTCGTCGATAAAAATAATTGTAGGCGAATGACTATAGGCAAGTTCAAATAAAACCTGTTCAGTTTAACAAATGTATTATTCATTAAATATTATATTCGAAATTCCTTAAATTCATTGCCTCATCACGAATATGATATCATTTCGTTTTCCAAACAACTATTCTATTTATATATAAATGACGAAAAATAAAATCAAATCTTTTTATACCTAGAATCTCTCCTTCATAGACAAAGGAACAAAGAAACTTACATAGACAAAGCAACTTACACGTATATACTTCTCGGAATCGCCTCTCCATTTGCTGACCAATGAGCTGGCAGTTATGTTAAAAAAAGGTGCAATGGCATTCTGTCGCGACTGCCTTCGCTAACTTCGTTTTCCCTGTTTTGTATATTTCTTGTAAACACGTACAGAAATGAAAAGAATACGAGTATCTTACCTGTACCAGGTGGGCCGTACAGCAAAATACCTTTCCAGGGGGAAAACGGGCCATCAAAAAAGATATGATACTTAAGGGGATACACAACGGCCTCCTTAACAGCGGTTTTACATTCCTCTAGGCCTATAACGTCATCCCAATGTACATTTAATTTGTTTACTATGATCTCCTGTGACGATACAAAGATAAAATGGCGTCTTCTCTATATTAAGTAAGTGTTACGTAATTTGATATTTGAAGCGTTACTGAAATCACGTCATTGTCGATATACGTTGGACGGTTTATCGACGGGAATTTTATCGTTTAAAAGCTTTACGATACGTATATTAATCGAAAATAACTTACGCATGAGATGTCCTCAGCAATCTTTCGTAATTCCGGATTATCTGAATAAAGCTTTGCAATGCATTTCAATATCTTCGATTGCATGGATTGTTCCATTGGGACGTTAAATAGCTCTTCTGATGAACGTCCATCACTCTCATTGGGGAATATTGACGTCACTGTCATTGCGAGATTAATATGATTCGCATTGTCATCAGTTATCTTCTGCTGTAGATTCGTCTCTTTCACAGGCTCACTTCTCGCTTGTTTACTAACAGATTTGGCTTTTGTCTCAATACTTCTACAAACACTGGATCATATTGTAATACGATACGTTGAATACGATACGTTGAATACGTTGAATACCGTTTAATATCGTTAAATAATTTAAATTCTTACGTTTTGCTTGCATTTGTCACTTCCCTCGTCATTTCCCTTCCAGTTATTTTCTTACACAATATGGGATATTTTTGAAATTTCATCTTGTAATAATTTTCATACTCTGCAACGATAATTTCCAAATCGATGTTGTCGCAAACCCGATGTTCGGGAGATAGACGAGCTTCCCGGAATAATACATCGCTAACGTCTATATACATAAAAAAATGTAGTTTTTAATTAATTATAGTTTTTAACTAATTAAAAATATTTTTCGCAATGACTGAACACTATAAGATAACCATCAAACAACTGTTTTATCTCTAGGTAAGACAGGCAAAAGAATGTATTTACTATATAAATCCTCGAAGATAATTTCTTGTCTTCTGCTTTTTAATTTCCAATTTTTAGATGGATAAGAATAATTTGAATTTATACTTCATATATTTGTTTATAACTAGTTAATCTACATAATCGATTGAGTTATTCTTAACTACTGAATTACCGATGTCGAATTTTCAAATTTGGTTTCGCCTTCTCTTTCCATGATGTCCACTGATTTCTATTTCGATTGGTCACTGACACTATTCAAAAGAATTGGAACTAGGAATATATTTTAATTATAATATACTCACCCATTGTGTTCCAAATAATCACATACAAGGTATAATATGTTCCGATGACGTTCCGAAATACGACTCTCCTCCTAATGCAACATGGATATAGAAAGATGGATGCAACATGGAAATAGAAAGAGAACACCATGTATAGATACTTCCTGTCCATGTTTAATCAGGCATGCACACTAGTGGACACTGACGCTGCTCGTATACCGCTGTTACATATTTCCTGTACAAGTGCGCGTCATTAGACAAGGACGGAACATCCTCTCTCTACTTCTCTATCGCGTTTTTAGTTCGCTCACGCGCTCTGTACTCATATCTATTACATTTCCACCCTAGGCAGCGGCCGTGCAGTGACTTACAAAAGTTCCGAACGGTTCCATCCTGGGCGGACGGTTAATTGCGTTCGGTACTTCGAGGCAGGAAGGTGAGTGCAGAATCGCTCCTCTTAGTACTCTTATTAGAAGTGTTATCATGGAATATAAGTTTTTTCAATAAATTCTTATCGTTTTACGATCTTTCTAGAATACAATGACGTCAGCAATCGATCATTTTCGCGAATTTATTGTAAATTAATTGGGGGAATATCTGGAGTTCTTTATCGGTTTCGACTGTAAAATCAGCAACTATTCGAATTTTTCATTCATAATTGTGACATTTTCGACACTTCCGTTGCCAAGACCCTCTTGAGAGATTTTTGGCACGTTCCATCACCCTTGTTAAACGAGTGCACATTGGTGGATATATTGATTTTAAAAACCAATACGTGTACGAGATTTATTATCTCACTGGGACAAAGAAATCCGTTTTATTCGCGAATTTTCCGTGTTTCTTCTTAATTTTCGTGAGTGTCTGGCGCGGAGCATTATTTGAATGAACTTTTCATCGTTCAGATTATATTTCGTTTAAAAAGATTGAAATTGATGTCGAGAAGAAATGAAACAAGGTGCTCGGGCATTCCATCGTTTCCCGGGGAAAGAGAAATATGAAAAAAACGGTCGTTCTTCCTTCTGCCATTTTCGTCCATTACCAAAATGGTATGACCCAAATGTCCCGGGCCGTGAATCAATCAAGCGAATTTTGAATAATTTTTGAATAATATCCAGTTAATAATTTGTGAAACAAATTAATTTCATTTTATCGTTGGAAACAAATTAGTTGGATTTTTCTTTCTTTAGCAGTTTTCGCCTGAGTTGACCTGACGTGCTACTTCAGTTTCCATCATCGCTTCTCGAAACTTCCAACGTCCTTGGTGTTGGAGTCTCCTTGACCAGGTGAGTACATAGTTTCTAGATACTCGTCGCTGTTCATCCTTACGAGCCTCTCGAGAAAAATCCGCAGTTAATATTCTGCTAATCCCTGCTGCTTTTAAAGACCATAAGTAGTCGTCCGTAAGGTTTAAAAGATTTCGAGTAGATTTGTATTACGTATTTTATCTTCTAATTTTTAAAGAGAGGGTCGTGTTTAATCAATTGAAAATGACGAAACTGTAATGGGACATTATTATCAAATATTAAACGTGGTTCCATTGGGTACTTTTATGGTCTTTGCGAGATATATATGCGTTATACGTTGCTACTAGCAACGCGTAGCGATGAACGATGGAGAGCAGTACCTTCGTTATCTCGTCTCGGTTGTGTACATATCAGTAATGCACAGTACTCGTACTAAATATCTTACAAATTCCATACAGATTTTCAGATTAGTTTCGAATAATACCAACACGACCATGATAGTCACAGTACAGTATTAAATGGTGCCACTATGCATAATACACTCCTAAAATGTCTCTACAAATATATTTGTCCGAATATTTTTGTCAGCTACTATATCCTAACCACGGTTTATTAAACAATATATAGATTTAAAAAAGAATATATAACGATATTACTTGTTTAGGCTAGATTGGTTTAACTTGTATAGTTTTAGTAACTGTGTAAGATCAAACAAGAACTTATCGTTAGTTTGGCGAGATCTGATTACACGAAGCAACATAATTGCTTTGAAACTCAGGACAGAAAACAATGTCAACCGGTAGACGCGTTTGTCTGGTGAACGTGTAACGCGTGAATAATAGATAGCGACAATCACGCGAACGCTAGTTACAGCTGACTTGGCTTACATTGTAGCATTCAAACTAGAGTATACGAGCCGTAAGCACTATTGAAAGTTCAAAGGCCGACTAGTGAGCTTCATCCTATCTCATTTTTTAATCAGGCGATGGATCGACGAATCGTATTGATTTCGAGGATTATTATAGTTCTGTGGAAATTTTAAAGCGTGGTTTGTCTAATCTTGTCTCGTTAGCTACAGACTCTTTGGCGAGCAGCCTGAAACTTGATCCAGTTTCGAGAAAATGAAAAATTCGTTTCTTCTCTTTGCTTCCCTGTTCCGTCTTTCCTCCTTTTTCCCTTTTTACATCGCGTTAGGACCCGTTAAATAATATTGACTGCCGTGGACGCTGGCTGAGAAGTGCACTTTATAACTAGCTTTGAAATCACTGACGTCGATGAGGACAAAGGTAAGTTAGAGGGTCATTTATCTGAGCTGGTGTTATTCGACCTGAACCCTGCAGCTTTTCAGAGTTTCTTTCGTTTTTCTTTTAAGAGCAGAGATGTTAACTGGTCTCTCGTTACGTGTAAGAAGTATGTACTAAAGCTTATTTATCACCAATTGGTTGCTCAAAGTCGAGATATACATACCTATATTATATTAATACGTTACAGAAGATTACGCGTTAGTTAGCTTATGAGAATTTATAGTGTGTCACAGATCACAAAAGCAGAATGACTACTTTTTCATAAACGATATATGTATATGAATTGAAAGTTTAACTATTACGTCACATACTTCTCTCGATAAAGGTCGTCGAGTGCATATTGTTAAAGAATATTAGCCATTTGAATTCAATAGTTTCGAAGATACTAATGCTTCTGTGAAGTTTTTGCAGGCTGTTAATTTTTTATTGAGATACTACAAACTTTGAATAACTTCGATTAGAAATAAAAATCACATTACACTAACGCGTAGAATGTAACGTAACGCGTAGATAATGTAAATATAAATTATATTACAAGGAAATAATACGGGTAAGTAATGTGAAACATTCTGGTTAAAATTGCATCCTTTGAAGGCTAGGACACACAGTACTTACGAAGTAGATTAAGTACCAAATGGGGTACTTAAGAAAATTCATGTTGTCATTGTTTAATAAACATCTTCAGCTAATAGCTTTCTGCAAAAGCTGGTTTAAGTTATGCTAGCTTGTTCCTTATTAATTGCAATTATATTGTTCGTATCTCCTAGAGGATTAACAATCCATTTTTATAATGGATAATAAAAGTAAATTCCTATTAGGTTGTCCCAAGTTTCTTTCGTTTTATAAAGAAATGACAGTTATGTTATTCTATATTATTTTATATTAAATTGGAAAAAGGTGGATCACACGTAATTCAATAAAATAATATAAAACGAAAAATGTTGTACATCCATTACTTTCTTATAAAACGAAAGAAACTTTTGGAACAACCTAATATTTCTCTACTACGATGCTTCTACAGTGCTAAAATATTTGATAAAAATGTTAAGAATTTCTAATATTGATTTAAGCGTATCGATTTATCCACTCTTCATATTTGATCAAACAGAAATTGTTAATTATGATTTACACTTAAAAGCGGATTGCATATTATGAGGATAAATTATCAAATTCATCTCTAATATACACATTAGAGAATCATTCATAGCCGCAATCCTGTTTACCGCTAACATTCCTGGTACTCAATAATTCATTAGGTGTCTGCTTTAGCCGCACAGAATACACCTGTAAATAATTAATCGCCATTAATATTCCATCGACTTTTGAAAATCCCTCATGTGATCTATTTCATGCGATGAGAATATGTATAAATTGAGATTGCGATCGACCATCCTCAGTCGGATAAATCGAGTGATTCAAATTATAACACAAAAAAAAGTTAAAACTAGTTACATTATCTTTTTCAATTTTTATGTATTATTTGGCGGAAGAAACTTTGGTAATTGGTAAGTAAAGTTCACCTCCTTAATGTTAATGATTTTAATATGTTATTAAGCTCAAAGTTCTAAGGAATTTTCTATATATATATACATATACATAACTGTGTGCGTATATATATAATATACGTATAACAGCCAAAGTTCAGCTCTCAAGTGTACGCAAAACTTTTATGTTCATTTTACGCTATACCAGTATGTTTCATGAATTTGTTTGCTAACAGTATCGAAACAAATAACAAGCAGAGGACGAGCTATTCATGAATTGTTTTGCCAGCGTGTACGCTCCCAATATTTTCTATTTGAGAAAACATACTTGTTGCTATTGCAACTACAAATATCTTTACAGTCGACGCTTTTGCCGCGAATCATTGGCTAACATGTAAAATCGAGAAAAAACATGGTTTATTGTGATGGAAATGTGGAAAACCGCAAAACCGATATAGAAGGGAAAATAAAGGAAAGGAAGGTAGGGATAAGTAGAAGCTTGGGGCCAAGTTTAATTCACTGAAACCGAGCTGCTTGTATTATCGCAAAACAAAATTGCCAGTACGTCATTTCCGTACTCTCGTCCTCGCGAAAATGGTTTTGCTCGTTAAGAAAAAACGAAGAGACAGGGAAGAGAGGAAAAAGCAAACGGAGAGCGCTTTTAAAAAGCTGGCGAACCGTGTGTTACCACAACTCGTTTTTGAGATCTTTGCCAGGGACGCGTTAAAACACGCTGCAAATATATTTCTGGCTTTTCTGGGGTTTAACTGAAATATGACAAATAACGTTGTAAAACATATGTACTTATGACTTACAGAGTAATTGAGTGTACAAAATATAATAGCCAGCGATTTAGGGCTTTAAAAGATCAAAAGAAAAGAAAAGAAAAGAAGAAAGATAATATGTTGCGGCAGTTTAAGTCGATCTAAGAAAATAGATAAAGGGAGGGAGGGGCAAAGCTAGTTAATCTGGAAAGAATCCAAGCGTCAATTTCAAGCATTTACAGAGAATCAAGCGGGCTGGTTAAGGTCGTGAGTTGAGCAATTATCCCGCGTTAGGTTCAATCAGGTTAGTCCCACGCGAAATTGATCCAACCATGCGAAAACGAGTGTATTCTGATTTCTGTCGCAGATACTTCTGGCTAGTGCAGTACATACACGGTGGTTGTTGAAATAGCCGCTTCTCATCTATTTTCCGCAGCGCGGACATCATCCTTTGATCCCTTACGACTAACGAAGTTTTCAAAGATGTACGGCAGTTTGAGATTCTACTTGAAAATGATCATGATTGCGGTCTGTGTACCGCCTGCCCTTCTTTTTGTTCTTCCGTTAAAGACTGGTAAGTTGATACTGATTAATTATGCGATCGAAATCCTATATAATGGCTACAAAAAATATTTGCATCATTATTCTCGTTTCCTAATGAATCGCTGTTTTAATCAAGTTTTATATTGCATCAAATTTCTGTAGTTACACGAAAGTACTAAATTATAGAAAACTTGATATACACGGATTTAATTAATTGATAAATTAGTCGATATATAGGCATTATTATTTATTATATTATATATTATAGGCATTATATATTAGTAATGTATATATACACTTTTGAATTTTAGCCTTCTATTATTCTTATATCCTTTAAACGTCATTTCAAGCTACAAGCGACTTTAACTCAAATAGCTCGATTTCAAGTTCTAACGTATACTGTAAAGCACACTTGCGAAGTGAAACAGTAAACACGATATGAAAACTCTCTCCCCAGTAAGAAATCGAATATCCAATTTCAATCGTGCTTCATCGATAAAGCATCAATGCTACGTAGAAGCATCGTGGCAGCCGCAATGCGGATCCGTTGATCAAAAATTTCCTGGCACGATCGTTTTCGTAACGCTATTAGCCGTTTCAGTATCAGGGATGTTTTAAAAATCCGTATCGGATTGTACCATGAAGCGCAATAGCGATTCGTTTATTTATTTACGAGAAGTGCCGATCAACTCGATTGCACTGCTCTTTTTTTTTGTCGAAACATACCTTTCAACGCGTTCACGCTTCACTTCATCAGCTATATCAGAAACGTTACACTAAAGAGTCAAAAGGTTGCCAAATATTCGTGCTTTACCTTTTGTTTGTGTGACGTTCTGTAATTGGATTTTCAATTCAAGAGGTAATTTATACATTAGTTTTTTCTTTATTTGGTTTACGATTATTTGAAAGAAAAGTAATTACGAGAGGAAACTCTGATAGACTAGCGACAAGCTACGTTCGGAACCGAGCGCGCTGTGAATTGACAATCGTAACCAAACATCGCGACACAGTTCACCACACTATGCGTACAGCATGATCACGCTGAGTGGCGTTGAAACGGTTAACGTAACTGCGCGTACGACCGTCGAATGGCAAAGATATTCAAGCTGAGAATCGTTTTCAGATGCTATAAACAACCGCTGTGCTGACTTTCAAGGAGAAACCATTCGACATGATCTTACGTTTGAGCCGGGGCCTTCGGTTTGCAGTTTCTGCGTCTGCTACAATTCGAGGCTGAAGTGGTGCATATCGATCGTATGCAACCCGCCCGCAGTGAGTATATGCTCATTACTTAAACACTTAACACAACCAGAGAGAAACTAAAGCACACCGTTAATGCGAATAGGGTACACAGCGATTCATCTAACTTGACTTGAATTACTTTTACAAAGAGAAACATGGACAGGAATAATTCTTTGTTACGAGTCGTTTAATTTATTCGTTCGTTAGAACGATTGGTCTGACAAATTCAAAGTCTTGTTCCGTATAAATATTTTTAAACAAGCACGTCATAAGCTTTGTATATTTTTTTATCGCAACGAAACTGTTCAGAGAAATGTTGAAATTATTAATTACAAAAGAAGACATTTACGTTGTAAAAATGTTAGCGAAAACATTTGTGAAAAAGTTACTTTGTTATAAATTCTACAAAAGGAAATATTGAAAATCACGCCCCATTTATTCAGTTGCACGTATGAAAAGTATTTTGCATTCGCGCAAAAAAATCCCTTAAGGATACATATTTTATAATAATTGGAGTGTCAAAGTTATTACGCGGATTGGCGTACCTTAACCACGTGCCTTTTAATGAAACTAGGTTATTCATTTGTTATTCGTTCCTAACTTTCAACTTTATGATTTTTGCGGAATAAAATTTTATATTCCGGTTCAGTTTATAAATGATTCATTTTGAATTGAATAAAATTAGAGTTACAGCAGTGTAATTTAACAAAGAACAAATAATCATTTGTACTTTATTAAAATGTTCTTTTAGCGTCTCGTTTTAATATTTCTCTAATAATATTTTGTTAACCGTTATATTTAAATGAAGGTTTTCAAAGCAGAGACGTACTTTAACGTAGGAAATGGACGTACATTTATAATGAGAATTCAGAAGCAAAAATATTTCATACAAAAATAAATATTCCCCATGTGTAAATAGCTACGTTATGACTTTTATATGTATCTAACGTTTTTCCATGCAAGGTAACGTATATTTGCTTCTTCGCTTCTTCGCTTCTGAGTAGTAAAACCTGGCATTCATGCGGCTGATAGGTAGTTACGCGCTGACAACGAAAAACATAAAATGAATAAAAAACATGAGCCATCCTATAAAAAAAATAAAGCTGCTTTTATCTTTCATTACATATTCGTCAGAATATTGTTAATAAATATTTAAGTTCAGATTTCAGCTTAAATAAATGCATAGGATTGGACATTTATTTATATATGTATCTGCGAACGCTTTTTGACATAAAATTTTTATAACGACTAAAATCACATATTCCGATATTAAATTAATTTGATGAGAATAAAAACTGAATTTTTTAAACGAGATTTTGTATGAAGTTACATTTATTGGGAAAAATTCATTCTTTTATAATATGATAAAACGAGACTCATAGTCTGTATAAATCATTTCATGGAATATTATGTGTATGTACATGTGTTCTACGCTTTTATGATAAAAATGCTAAATGAACATAACGATCAAATGCATCGACAAATGCATTGAACATATCGATTGTTATTTTGAAAAATTGATTATCTTTTATTTGTTTCGAACTACAAATTGATTGAGACATTCGTGTTTGCTAAATTGCGAATTTAACGCAATGAAGTCGTTTGAATGCCTTGCGAGCATGTAAATATAGCGTCGAATTAACAGGTCAATTACTTGAGGTTGGAACTGAAAGAAAGAGAAAGATGGAGGAGGTCTTGCCTTTGAATGCTGGACACTTCTAAAGCCCACAGTTCGCTGAAATTGCCAGAGAATTCAATTAAATGGCAAATTAAACCATTGAACTGAATCTGTTTCCAATCGTGAGCTTGGAGGTTCTACCCTTTGAATTTTTAAACCAGTCAACCTTCTTTTGTACGTATGGTAACGAATATAATTCATAAACTAATGAAGTGTGTAATTCAATTGAAAGCTCTTTTCACTGAATTCAGTTTAGATTAAGAAAAATGATATAATAACGAAATTATCAATTTACAATTTATAGAGCGTATACTTTATTCGAAAGTGAAGTTTATTACTGCAAATATTAGTTGGCTATTTATAGCCTGTTTGAAAAGGTGATTTAATTTCGATTGATTTTCGATAAGTTTTTGTTGGTTTACTCAGGTTAATTAATCTCCAATAAAATAGAAATACCAATCCGGTAGTATAATTGCTTTCTTGCTTATTACTTTTTACTAATTAGCGATGCACGATTCCAGACCAGTAAATATTTTTCCATCGGGAGAAGTCAGGTCGAGAGATGCAAGATTTATACGCTCGTTCTGTCAGTTATCCCAGTGTCTGTTACGCGATAGAAAATGAACGAACTGAATAATAAATGCATTATCGGCATGAAGATTGCTTGATGTAGGCCACCGCTTTTTTTCTATCCTTCCGATACCATTTTTCTTTACTTTTTTTTTTTTTTTTTGCGAAACACTTTGCTAGTCGTGAGAAGCAGCAATTCCCTTCTGCGAATCAATTACGGTTCACGAGAAATTGTATTATAGCCTGGAACGTATTCAAATTATCTTCAATTATTCTCGGCTGTTTCCATTTCCATTCGTCTCTTGCGTAAGTACTCGTTTGATGTACGTACATCGTGAGACAATAATCGTTAACACCTTTAATGTCTTCAGTATTATAGAATAAGACGCGAAAATACGTTGAAACCTGACTTTTAGATTCGCGAGACTCTATAAGGCTTCGAAAGTCTCTTGTTTCAGGCCGAATAAAAAATTGTAGATGAAGAATTACATTGCGAGGTCTGTTAAGGAAAATTTTAAATCGTATCGTTGTAATAGGATTATTTCAGCGAGGGAAATTACGTGTTGCGTGCGAAGCCACGAGCTTTCTTTCAGGCTAATATATATAATTGTCCTATCGAACTTTCCATCTAAACCATTGCGCTCACACGTGGATTTTGCATTTCAATTTTCTTACTTACAGTCCAGTCCAGTGAGACCAAGTTAAATTTTTCAGCCCTCCGAGGTAGAATATGTTTTATAGAGAGACGTACAACGCCATGAAAGGGAGACAGATCAATAAATTGGGTTATCTTTAAATTACTGACAATCATTTCATCGACGCGGTTTCACCGACACCGAGTCCCCCGGCAACGTCTGTCAAAGCTTATTTACCGATACACTGAACCACAATCATTTTACCGACCTCTTCCTTTGCTGACAGTTATTATACTCGCTGTCATATGTTATCGTTGATTATACATCTTTATTTACAAATTCGTTCCTGTGTATAACGAAACAAAGGAAGAAACGAAAATGATACGTTTCATGACGCATTGTTAAATTATTAATTAACGAGAGTTACATATCTACATGAATGCTTTGAAATGTCAGTTATAATTCATGAAAATGGATACAAGCCATTTTACTATACATAAATATAGGAATATAAGATGCTAAGTAATCTTCCTAAGTAATCTCCTCCAGCTTTTTCTAGTTTGATCAATAATTATTAGTACATGTTAGGAAAATAAATAGAATTTTTGTTCTCAAGCGAGGTATAATTTAAATTTTGTATGTACACAAAAATGTTAAATTAATAATGATTATAATAATCAATAAACTATGATTACAGAGGATGGGTTTTTTGATAAAATGACATTCTGACAAATATATATAGATCGATATATATAGATATAGATAGACAAATATATAGATTCTTACAACAGTATTTATGAATGAACAGTAGTTATTGTATCAATTCCGTTCTTCAGAAGCTTCATTTGTGAAAAGACAATTCGCCAGAATATGGATTCACTGTAGTTAGAGCTATAGGATTTCAATCTAGTTGACAGACTTGCTTTACGTAGAGAATATCTGTCTCTTGTTCTACCTTATCGCGATTCTCTCCTCATCTTATACGCTTTGTCGAGCAAAGTAATATTGGCATATATCTCGGCTCTGGTTACAATCATTAGTTTCCGCCTAAACGGTTAGAATCACATAGCTCGCGCTCTACTCTCGTTTATTCACCATTCCGGCCATATGGTCGCATGCGACGAGTTTTATGTTAATTCCGACCGATTACAATACCTTTCTTTCGTTTACAAGGAACGACGAGACTGGCAGTTGCGTGATTTGCAATGCAAAAGCCGCGATATCTGCACGATAACCTAACCTCAACCGATTTTGTTGTACTATTCTTATGTGGACTTCGTTTGTACCACTTTCGTAACAAAAATAGAATACGTAGAACACAGCATTCCGTTATGCGATATTGTCGACTCCTAACATCCGAAAAATCAGAGATAATTTTTTTCCCTACAGTTGTACATTTGTGTGAAAAATTACGAACGTAAAGTTGTTTGGTGCATGCACAGTCCTCCCCTACCCTGCATTTGCGTGGACATGCTAGAAAGATTC
>NW_022885268.1:0-12360 GCF_011952205.1 Bombus bifarius
TGTCCTCCCGACGTTGTATCATTTTAAATGGCTTTTTTCTATCCATCTATGTTGCAGCGAGATCAACGGTCCTAATTACTAAATTGCACGATGTGTTCATACAAATTCACTTTTTATGAACGCGATGAAACGAAATGAAATCTAAGTAGAGATTTGTTTTCTCATCAAGTATAACGAGTTTTATACTTTGGATAGATTGCCTCGTTGCGAGAAGGTCTTAATCGTTTATAATTGCGATTAAGTAATTGCAATAAGTCATATTTTTAAGAAACGTTCTCACATGCTGTCACACACTCTAATTAGAAAAGGATCATGAAACATTAGGTTTATGATATTATTTGTTTGTAAATCTTCCTGCTTCCGGAAACTTTTCTAAATATGAAAATATTTATATACAAAATTAAATATTTTTTTCAATATCAACACTTCTTGAGTTTATGTTGTCCTAGTCAGAATTATATTATTTCGTGTATCCTGTTGCTTTTTATATGATAGTCCTCCCGTTGGCCGCGGATTCGTTATCAAGCCTGAGGCCCTCGTCACTAGTGTAGCTATCGACAATAAAGGTACCCCACGCGCGACCGGACGATGGAGAACTTCAACGCAGAACCGCTACCTCCCGCGAGCCCTCCCCGGGAGGGCGCCTCGAGCTCGGACTCCGAGATTCAGACTCGACATATATAGTATTATATATGTCGGAGCGGACATTAGAATCAGGGTTAGGGGCGTGAAACGAATCTTCGTTTGGGTTACACGTTGTCGTTGTGCAATAGAGAAGACATCGACTAGTGCAAATACGATTATTATAGAGCCGGACAAGTAACCGTGGTAGTTAGGCACTCGAGAAACTAATGACAATGATCCTAGGTTCAATAACGAATCCGCGGTCGACGGGATGATAGATGAACGTACTCACAAAATCTAAGTCGGATGCGTGATATTCACTGGTCGTAAAGGGTTACTCCTTTCATCATTGAGATCGCGAACGAGAATGCCTTTCCCGTACCGATGATGCCACAGAGGAAAACTATAATGGGGTGTGTCTAAGGACACGAGATCATCGGATTCGTCGAGAAAAGCCTTCGTTCAGAGAGTAAGGGAAATTGGCGTTGCTGCTAATTGGTCAATCTCCATATCGGTGGTTAGAAAGAGATGCTAGCCGCCCTCGAGGGAAAGTTGCTAGTGGGAGACGCCACTAGTTGAAAAATATGTCTCCCCTATCTTCCCGTAGTTGGGACAAAGACTGTTTGTCTGTTTGAAGGACTTTAGTTAACTAAACCTTAAGATTTATAACGGGCTCTCGGGCTAGCCGAACATGTCCTGCGGAGACGCATCGACATCTGGCAATCATCTTACTCGAAGAATAGGGTCTGCACGTGACGAGCCACGGGACAGAAACCGTTGGAATGTTTATTGTCTCGTGTCGCCCCGAATATTTCTTTTAAGGAGAGCTATAGAATTACTCCATACCTTGTTAGGCAAAACGTTCATCCCGTGACCGCGGCTACGTTCGGCGACTGACTGTCGCCTCGAGCCCAAGCACATTATCACGACTCTCGAACAATTACAATCGGGTTGAATAACTACAATTGTTCAATTACAGCTATAGTAGACTCTAGGTTACAATGTTGCGGGATTATCCAAAATTCCAAAGGCTCCGCTGTTCTTTCATCTCCGACATATATATATATATATATATATATATATACGGGTTTACATTAGAATTAGGGTTAGGGGCGTGAAACGAATCTTCGATTGGGTTACACGTTGTCGTTGTGCAATAGAGAAGACATCGACTAGTGCAAATACGATTATTATAGAGCCGGACAAGTAACCGTGGTAGTTAGGCACTCGAGAAACTAATGACAATGATCCTAGGTTCAATAACGAATCCGCGGTCGACGGGATGATAGATGAACGTACTCACAAAATCTAAGTCGGATGCGTGATATTCACTGGTCGTAAAGGGTTACTCCTCTCATCATTGAGATCGCGAACGAGAATGCCTTTCCTGTCCCGATGATGCCACAGAGGAAAACTATAATGGGGTGTGTCTAAGGACACGAGATCATCGGATTCGTCGAGAAAAGCCTTCGTTCAGAAAGTAAGGGAAATTGGCGTTGCTGCTAATTGGTCAATCTCCATATCGGTGGTTAGAAAAGGATGTTAGCCGCCCTCGAGGGAAAGTTGCTAGTGGGAGACGCCCACTAGTTGAAAAATATGTCTCCCCTATCTTCCCGTAGTTGGGACAAAGACTGTTTGTCTGTTTGAAGGACTTTAGTTAACTAAACCTTAAGATTTATAACGGGCTCTCGGGCTAGCCGAACATGTCCTGCGGAGACGCATCGACATCTGGCAATCATCTTACTCGAAGAATAGGGTCTGCACGTGGCGAGCCACGGGACAGAAACCGTTGGAATGTTCATTGTCTCGTGTCGCCCCGAATATTTCTTTTAAGGAGAGCTATAGAATTACTCCATACCTTTGCTAGGCAAATCCCGTGACCGCGGCTACGTTCGGCGACTGACTGTCGCCTCGAGCCCAAGCTCATTATCACAACTCTCGAACAATTACAATCGGATTGAATAACTACAATTGTTCAATTACAGACTCCGGTGTTCTTTCATCTCCGACATATATATTATATATACTATTATATCTATATAATATATGTATTTATATCTATAAATATATGTATAAATATATCTATTTAAAAAAATAAAGTTGACCTTCATATATCGCCAATAATATCGCGTGCGTAAAAAGAAACTAATTACATTTCATTCTTTTTTTACATTTATTTATTTTTTATTATTATTTTTTTCACAACTAATTACATTTAATTATTACATTTACATACATTTAACTATTATTACATACATTTACATACATTTGATTATTATTTTTTTCATAATTATATCTCGTTTGAAATATTTTTCGACATAATTAATTGTTTCAAAAACACATATTCCAGCCTTCTAAATGATTTATTTTGCGTATTATACGAATTATTCCATCTATAAATAAATTGTTCTCTATACACACAAACACGCACACAGTCTGTTAATTACACGAGTTAATTGTAACATTTTTCTCGATAAGTTGACAGAGCAAGAAAAATGAGCGACGAACATACCTACAAACTAATCTACTTCAATGCCCGTGGTCGTGCCGAACATATACGGTATATATTTGCATATACTGGCATCGAGTATACCGACGAGAGGATCCCCGAAGAACTCTGGCCTGAATACAAGGATTGTAAGCGTGAAGAATCGATTTTTACTTTCATCGTTCAACTCTCAGATATCTACCATTTACTCAAACTTTTCTGTATATAAATCTTTCGTTTCACGTGCAGGCTAAACTTACTTAAAGTAAAATTTCATACGGAATAAAGTCGAACTTTTCATTAAGTTTTGCTTCCGTAATATCGTGTTTATCGAATACCAACTTAATTCACTTACGATTCTCGAATTTTTGTGTTGCAATCTTTATTGTTTTCAATGAATCGAAGCATTTCGAATATTTTGAGAAAACCGTAAATAGGTGACTTAAAATAGGAATACAAAAATACTTCTACGTTTCTCGTTAATTTAAAAACTTTTTAGGACTTGTCGAAAAAAAAGGATAAAAAATTGAAATCAGTTCGGAAATGAACAAGAACACAGCTAAAAAGTCGAAAGAACAAAGCAGACATAAAATTCGATCTTCCGTTGCGACATTTCTATCGTAAATAGTATAATAAAAGTTTTACGCAGCATAGTCTTCGATATAATCTTATATGTCGCTTGCAGATAGAGAAACAAAAAATCAACGTAAATCTGTAAATCAATCCTGTCAGTGTAAAACACAAAATTACGTTCGCAAGAGACATTCGATTTATATTCCTTGCATTTCAATTTTCATTACAAGAACCGTGTACATTTTCTAATATTTTTTCCGTGTCTGGTATTATCTTTTATCCTTGATTTTAAAAACTTTAGGTTCTTCCCAACAGTCAAAAACACGCGATACCCTGTCCATCGTAATCGTAAGAAAAGAAAAAAAGGAGAAACAAGACATTTCTGTATTTCTTTACTAGGCCATGTTGATTAAAACCGAAATGATTTCGATTCATCTATTCACAAGAACGCAACGGCCTCGGAAGCTGTGTTGTGATTTCCTATCGATCGTTTCCCTCTACACAGTGTTCATATGAGCCATGTTTGTTCTTAGCAATGTCTTATAAAAAGCTGCCTGTGCTGGTGTCACGGTGGTCGTGAGAACGCAACGAAAGGATGGTTATGTCTCACATACCTTGGCCAGCAAAATGATGGCTAAGCAGTAATAGAAACCCTATGTGACCAGCATCCAGCGATTGCCCCTCCACAGGAGCCGGGTCCTTGATATAAAAAAGTACCTCTCGAGTCGTTGTAAGAACATTCTTTTCTGTGCTGTTTGACCATTCTGTATCGTTACTCTGTCAGTGTTCAATAAATTTTCTAATAACAATCAAAATTTAAGTACGAATTTCTCACTTTGCGTGCGGAACGTGAAATTACCCCGAATCGACGTGACAAAATTGGCGATCCTGCCAGGATCCACTCATCGCATCAAGAGGAAACTTCAACGGGAACTCTACGGATTCTACAGCGAAGGACCACGGTCACCTCCTTGATCAAAAGAAGGATCTGCAAAGAATCTCGGTAAGCTGGCTTTCGTACATTATCGAAACCGTAAGCCTGAAATACGTTCTGAAGATGGTGACTCTTCTTCCGCCGAAAGTGTCATATTTCTCAGCATGAACCCAACTGACAAGAGTACCGCTAAACAAAACGAACTAATCGCTACCCTGATTGAACAATTTGAAAGCCTAACTCACGAGTTTAGAAGCTTTAGAAACAGCACCGATCAAAACATTAAAAACATAAAAGAATTTGCGGAAACTAGCGATAGAAATCGCTCTAAAGAAATACGCGATCTTGCAAAAACCGTGGAAATAAAATACGACACCGAGACTGACCAGTCGCAAATAAACGCCCATTTAGAAACCGCTGCTGATAACGTAACGGATGACGAAACTGACGGACCGAACACGTCACAAAGACCACGAGCCGCATCTAGCCGCGCCGCGATTAAACCAATAAACAACTACAACGAAGATCGAGGGCTCGAGGCAGATAAGGCCATACGAACTGTCGAGACACTACGAGGTCGAGATGACGTAGGCGTTGAAGATTTCATCTTATCGGTCCGCAAAGCAAGAGCTAGGTGCAAGGCAAGTGACAGAGAGCTATTATTAGATCTCATACTGATCGAAAAGATTACCGACAACGCGAAACGAAACATACGATATCTAAAAATCAACTCGTTCGAAGACTTATATTCATGCTTAAGACAACACGTATTAACACCAACAACTATTAGCAACTGTAGGGACAAATTAAAGAATTTAAAACAAGGGGCAACAGAAAGTGTACAATCTTTTAACTCCAGATTCCGACAACAGCTAAACGAATTAAATTATGCAGTCCAAAACGAAAACCGCACACCAACAGAACGACGCGTAGCTATAGATATTGAAGAACGCGAAGCACTTAAAACATATTTGCTCAACTTACGATACGAGATAGGACAGATGGTGGTATCTAGCGATCCAAAGAACCTGAACCTTGCCCAACAACTAGCAGCTGATAGAGAACAATGGTTACGAGAAGCAAATCGTGTTGCCAACCGCCCAAAGAATCAATCTCACAACATTACATTAGTATCCAAGCGAACTACTACCGATTCACAGCCACAAACTTCTGCTCAGCTACCTAGCAGACCATTAGACGACCGCATGAAACCGAAGTGTCCAAAGTGTTTACGAATTGGACACACAGCCGAAAAATGCTACTCTCGAAATTTTCCATTCGCCAGCCAAGGAAAGATTCCACCTCGAGTAAACCAAACAACGGAGAACCCAGAGGAAGCTTACCTCGAGTTAACTGCACCACCACCGGAAGATTACTATCAATCGTACTGCAACGAAGAGACGGAGGAAGAGCCAGATTCCTCATCGATACCGGAGCAGGAATCAACCTTATAAAAGAAAAAGCCTCACTAAACGTCCAAACTTCTAACCCAAAAACCTTCCTAATGGGAAGTGACAAACATACCACTAACAAAATTTGCAATTTAACCATGCTCAAGAAAAATCATCAATTCTACGTAGTCCCTAACAACTTTCCCCTAATCGAAGATGGAATAATCGAACTCCCATTCCTTACAAAGTATCAATACAGCGTCACTAACAATAAACTAACCTTAGACGAAATTATATTACCATTCCAGGAAACCGATAGCAAGATAAGACCAGGCGAAACTCTAATCTCAGCCCAATACATCGAAGGAAAGCCCACAACAGTATGTTTCATCAACACTGGTAAGCAAATCTGTCACATTACAAACGAAATAGAGAAACCCGATAAACTAAGCCAAATTAATAAATTCGCACAAATAATACGTACCAAACATATTGATCCAGAACTTCGAGAACCCCTTGAGAAAATCCTCACCAATTACTTAGACGTTTTTAATATGGAAACAGACTCATTACCATGTACCAACTTGACAGAACATACAATCACACTCAAGACAGACAAACCTATAAACATCAAATCTTATAGACCGCCCGAATGTCATAAAAAGGAAATCGAGACTCAAATCAACGACATGTTAGACAAACAAATCATAGAACCATCGGACAGTCCATATAACGCACCAATTTGGGTAGTTCCAAAAAAAATTAGATGCATCAGGCAAACAAAAATGGAGAATCGTTATAGATTTTAGAAAATTAAACGAGCAAATAGACCAAGACGCGTATCCTTTACCAAATTCGGACGAAATACTCGAGCACTTAGGCAAAGCTAAATTTTTCTCGGCCCTAGACCTCTCGTCAGGATTTCACCAGATACCTATGGAGCAAAATTCCAAAAAATATACTGCATTCTCAACCTCACAAGGATAGACAACAACTTGCATTTGACACACTAAAACAAAAACTCTGCGAAGCCCCTGTACTACAATATCCAGACTTTGACAAAATATTCACATTAACAACAGACGCAAGTAACGAAGGGTTAGGAGCAATACTCTCCCAAGACGGACATCCATGCTGTTATATATCCCGAACTTTGAACCCTCCTGAAAAGAATTATTCCACAACCGAGAAAGAGTTATTAGCAATAGTATGGTCAATCAAAAGACTAAGACAATACCTACTTGGTAGAAAATTTAAAATTCAAAGCGATCATCAAGCCTTGAAATGGTTAAAGAATGTTAAAGACCCCTCATCGAGACTCATGCGATGGCGTTTGAGACTCGAGGAGTACGATTATGAAATCGAATACAAAAAAAGGAAAAGAAAATACAGCTGCAGATGCTCTATCCCGATTGTATCCTATCACTAATGAAGAAATCCAACCCAATGTAGAAAACCCGGACTATTATGACGAGTATATAGACTGGAAAATCAATATCACCCCAGCTCCGATAACTCAAAAACCTAACAGACCACACTTTAAACAAATTACAAAGACCGAACTGGGAGACTTTAACGAACAGCATTGGTTGCGTCAATTAACCAAACACTTTATTAAACACCGAACCGGACGCTTACAAATAGGAATAAACGACAATAGCTTCAGCACGTTAGAAAAGGTAAATATTCAACTCATGCTAAGGTTTCTAACAACTAGATTCCCTCAAATTAAATTAATATTTGGACAAGATCCGCCAGTAGACTACGATAACGAACAAGAACAAACGATACTACGCGAAAATCATAACGAATTAGTAGGACACTTAGGTATACACCGCACCGTGAAACGAATACAGAGCACCATCACTGGACAAACCTAGAACAAGACGTTACAGAATTCATACAAAACTGCGAAACCTGCCAATGAGAAAAGCTAAATCGTATCAGGGCCAAGGAACAACCTATGATAACTGACACACCCCTTAATCCTAATGACAAAATCGCAATGGACATATTCGGATCTCTCACCAAAACCAAACGGGGCAATCAGTTTATCCTGTCTATCCAAGATCAATTAACCAAATATCTCATCCTCATACCCTTAAAAGACCAAACAGCCAACTCAATCATTAACGAACTTTTGGATCACTATGTGTACATATTTTCCGCACCAAAAAGTATTCTGACGGACATGGGACGAAATTTCGTATGTAAATTGATGGACACATTTGAAAGGGCTTTCAAAATCCGACACATAAAAACCACTTCTTTCCATCCACAATCTAACGGATCCCTTGAACGAACGCATGCCGTAGTAAAGGACCTTATTCGAACTTGTACGACCGACCGACAGAACGACTGGGATGAAAACTTAAAATTAATATGCATGGGATATAATACTTCAGTACACGAGACGACCGGACATACCCCATTCGAACTAACATTTGAACGACAAGCTAACATGCCATCCTCAATATCAACCACTCCTAGCCTAACCAGAGAACAATTGTTTAACCTCTGGAAAAATCGACACAACGCCTATATAGCTAAAGCAAGACGAGTTACCGAATCTAACAAAAAGCGATACCAGAGGGATCAAATGCGAAAAATTATTAAAACACAGACGATATTCCGAGTAAAAGATAAAGTATGGGTACATAACGATCACAAAACTAACAAGCTAGACCACGAATGGCTAGGACCTGCAGAAATCCTCTCATCCAATCCACCCACCTATCTTATCGAATATTCCAACGGTCACACGCAAAGAATCCACGGTAACAGGCTAAAACCCTACCTTTCAGGAAGAAGACCATAATATGGTTCATCATAACACTCGAGTACATTAGAAGCGATCTAGAAGTAAAACCATTGAATTACGCCAACATATTCCTGGAACACATTGACAATTGCTATCTGTACAACGAACAAATAGATATCACCCTTATAGTAGGCCTTAACGATCCAATTGACCAAGTTAATAGATTACAACGCGAAATAGATTTAATAGACCGTCAATGTAAACCACCTTGCGCTTACATACCAGAAATAAGCAGCCTAAAATTTAAGTACAGAAATCTTCAAAACCTGACTCGGCAACTCAAATTATTATTGCGTTATAAAAGCAAACGCGGATTGCTCAATGTCATAGGCTCAGTATCCAAAACTTTATTCGGAACTCTCGACGAAAACGATTTAGAACTCATTAACAAGAACATCGATACATTATTTGATTCCAACAATAAAATAAAAACAATTCTTAGTAACAAAACCGCACTCATCAAACGCGTGCTAGACAATACCAAAACAAATCAACTTGAAAACTTAGCCAACGATATACACAAGATTGAAAACCACAATGAAAAAAACGAAATATTAGTCTCCCTACTAATTCAAACCGAATCTACCATATCAGAACTCCATATAAACATCGACGAAATTTTTAACACTGTTATGTTAGGGAAACAAGGAATCATAAACCCACAAGTTATAGAACCTGAACAATTCTTAAAAACACTTGACCAAATAACGAGACAAAACTTTATGACTAACCATATCGAACCTTCAGTTCAAAACTTTCAACTAATTCTAGATCTAAGCAAACTAAAGGTATGGATAAGAGATAACAAACTTATATATACAATAACTGTGCCGCTTTTGGAAAACAATGAATGGAAAATAACTAAAATTTAACCGATACCTTCCAAACAAAACTCTGTATTCATTGCGCCTGTAATAGAAACTGATTTGATACTAACCGACTCAGAACAATACACCTTTGTCGATAGTCACTACTTAAACAAATATTGTAAACGAACGGCAATCATCCACATTTGTAAAAGAACTCAACCGAGTCACAATAGAATCAATTCACCTGAATGCAGATCAGAATTAATTACTAATCGACAGACGGTCAAAACTTGCCCGACTGCTGTCTTCAAGCTGGAAGAATTGACGTTCGTACCTTTGCAGACGGAAAACCATTATATTATTATTCCTGCGAAAAATGTACAAATCGACGTGTTATGTAAGACACATAAAATCCTAGAAATTAGACAACCAAGCTTAATTAGCAGTAAAACCGGGTGCATAATCACATACGATCATAATATTATGAAAATAGGAGGATCACATAAAAATATCTCTTACGAAATCAAATTTAAGAATAGCATATACAGCTTCGAAGAAACAGATGTTCCAATATTAGAGAAAATATTAGAAACAGCTCCAAAAGTAACTCACAATTTTAACCAATATAAAGCCAACCTCGACACATTACAAACACAAATCAGTACCCTGGAATTTGAGCGACGCATAAATTCATTGAAGGAATATGGCATATCCACACTACAAATATTAGGAATCATAGCCCTAGGACTAGGAACAATATATGTAATGTACAAATGTAAACTTTTCGAATGTCTACGCCGATCATTTCCTAAAAATGTACGTATCAAAATACTCTGCCCTACCGCTCGCGTAAACAGGATCGATCAAACATCAACAGTACCAAGGACGGTCACCTTCCAAAATATCACCGAAGACGAAGATGGGGGGATCATTCAACTTAGAAGCCCTACCAGAGCCTTACGCTTTAGCGGAACAAAGCGAAGCTAAGGAGGGGGGAATGTCACGGTGGTCGTGAGAACGCAACGAAAGGATGGTTATGTCTCACATACCTTGGCCAGCAAAATGATGGCTAAGCAGTAATAGAAACCCTATGTGACCGGCATCCAGCGATAGCCCCTCCACAGGAGCCGGGTCCTTGATATAAAAAAGTACCTCTCGAGTCGTTGTAAGAACATTCTTTTCTGTGCTGTTTGACCATTCTGTATCGTTACTCTGTCAGTGTTCAATAAATTTTCTAATAACAATCAAAATTTAAGTACGAATTTCTCACCTTGCGTGCGGAACGTGAAATTACCCCGAATCGACGTCACATCCTCTATGTGCTTCTCGAGCTCTTGTGTCGTCCTGTCTTTGACGGAACATTCTACTTGAAGATCAGCGAGTTGATGCTCGGGATCGTAATTCAATTTTTGGTCGTTAGCAGTAATAAGCTCACGTAACTTCACTTTTGAACTTGATCTTGTTTGATCTTGATTGTGTTTTCGTGGTGCTTGTGGTGTTCTAAAAGTAATCGTCACGTTGCTTGCATTTTTAGTGCACATTGATACACTGCACTATGCACAGGCAATGCTTTTGTTGTCATGAAATCTCTCTAACTTTTCAGTAACAAAACCTTTTATTTTATTATTTAGTTTTGGATCACGCGCCCCTGGTGAAGATACATTATGTGTTATCTTTACCTTTATTATGTACACGTTTTCCTTTTGCTCTCAATTTTTCGATCATATTGTGCTGTTCTATATATTGTGTTCTTATGTTCTTCGCATATAAATCCTGTCGATTGATTTTATCTTTCAGTTGAGGTACATGTTTAATTCTTTACCTTTTTTTCTTTTTTTTTTTATGGATTTCTTGATAATCTTTTAGAAGTTGCTCGTTATATTTGGAAAGCTTTCTCACTTCGTCTTCAGCTGTTTCCTAACGGGATTTTTCTTCTTCAAGTTTTTCTGTAATCATTTTTTCTAAACTTCTCCATTTATTCTGTTCTTCTTCGAGTAATTCATTACGTTTCGGTATCTGGCTATCTTTTCCTTTAAAACATTTTATTTTATCAGAGAGTTCTCCTATTTTCAAACTTGCTTCATTTAAGGTAACTTTATGAATTTCCGATTGATGCTTTAACATTTGATGTAAGTCTTCTATTGCTGTTTCACGTTCTTTCAACTGTTCATTAAATTCGTTGTTTAGCATATCCACTCGAGAAATTTCGAGTTCTTGAGCATCGTTTCTTCTTTTAGAAATTTGGCTTATTTTCTCTCGCCTGCTGCTACATGTTGCTGTCATTTTATCAACTTCTTTCTTCTTTTTTTTTCTTTTTTTTTTTAACTTAAAATCTTGATTTAAGGTTTGTGTTTCACTATATGATTTATTATTATTAACTAGTTCAACATTATTCTCAGTAGATTTTTTTTCGCTTGATTTTTATACTTATTTAAATAGTTTAACATGAGCGAATGCATCGTACGTCAGATATACCATTTTTAATAAATTGTCGCCTTTACAACTCGAGTTACCTCTGAACGGGTCGCATGATTGATCAGTAAGCCATGAGTAATTATGCAAATTCAGTTTTTTTTTCATCTATTTATTTGAATATTATAATATTATAGTCTTATAATATTATAAGACTTTACATTGAATATTTTATTAAAATTGTAAGTTTTCCATAAACGCTTCAAAATCCACAGTCTATTGATCAACTCCTCTATCCTTTCTCTTTC
>NW_022885269.1:0-17337 GCF_011952205.1 Bombus bifarius
ATTTAATATTAAATTTCAAAAAAATTTTATAAAAATATCTATAATTCCCAAAATTATTATTTTAATTTAAACTATTTTTTGTTAAATTAATATTTTTAGTTATATAGTTTAATAAAAACATTAATTTTGTAAATTAAAAATTTAAAAATATTAATATAACTATAGATAATTTTAATATATTAATCTATTATTAATGAAAACTTTTATAATTCTATTCTTCCTTATATTTATAAATTTAAATATTAATTTAATTTTAATTTTAAATTATTTTTATATAAATACCTTTATATCACCTTTAAAACAAATATTATATTTAATTTTTTATATTATTTTTATAAAAATAAATATCATTAACATATAAACAAATAATTTCATTAAACTTATATATCTTATTAATTATTTTTATTAGAGGAATTTTAATTTTATTTTCTTATTTTATTAGTTTAATTAATGAACCATTTAAAAAAACCAATTATTTAAATTTATTTTTTACAAATTTAATTTTAATATTAACTTTTTTATTCTTAATTAATCATTATGATATAAATATTAAAATATTAAATTTTAATTATTACAAAAATAATAAAATTTATAATATTAAAACATTATATTTAAATCCCAACTATTACATTCTTTTAATATTTATTATTTTCTTAATTATTATATTATTTATTATAACAAAAATTTGTTATATTAAAAACAAAAACTTACGAGCAAAAAAATGAAAAAAGTAATTTCATCAATTTATAAAATTCATATGAATAATTTCATCAATTTACCATATAATAAATTTACCAATATCATTTATTAATTTACCTACTCCAATTAATATTAATTACTTATGAAATTTTGGATCAATACTTGGAATATTTTTAATAATTCAAATTATCTCAGGATTATTTTTATCAATACATTATTGTCCAAATATTAATATTGCATTTTATAGAATTTCAAATATTATAAAAGATATAAACTCAGGATGATTAATTCGATTAATTCATATAAACGGTGCATCATTTTATTTTTTCATTATATATTTACATATCGCACGAAATATATATTATTATTCATTTAAATTACTACAAGTTTGATTAATTGGAGTTTCAATTCTATTTTTATCAATAGCAACAGCATTTCTTGGTTATGTATTACCATGAGGTCAAATATCTTTTTGAGAAGCAATAGTAATTACTAATTTAATTTCAGCAATTCCCTATATTGGACAATTTACAGTTGAATGAATTTGAGGAGGATTTTCAATTAATAATGATACATTAAATCGATTTTATTCGTTTCATTTTATTTTACCATTTTTAATCTTAATAATAGTATTCATACATCTAATTATTCTTCATATTACAGGATCATCAAATCCAATTCATTCCAAACTAAACATTTATAAAATTAATTTTCATCCATATTTTTCAATTAAAGATTTAATTACAATCATCTTAACTTTTATTTTATTTATATTAATTAACTTACAAATACCTTATATCCTAGGTGATCCAGATAATTTTAAAATAGCAAATCCAATAATTACACCAATTCATATTAAACCTGAATGATATTTTCTATTTGCATATTCAATTCTACGAACAATTCCAAATAAATTAGGAGGAGTAATTATACTTTTTATATCAATTTTTATTTTATATTTAATTCCATTAATTAACTCAAATAATTTAAAAAATAACAAATTTTATTTTATAAATAAAATTTTTTATTGATGATTTATTAACATTTGTGTTATACTTACTTGATTAGGAAAACAAATAATTGAATATCCATATACAAATTTAAATATATTATTTACATCATTATATTTTATATATTTAATTTTATCACTTTTTATAAATAATATTTGAGATATATTATTAAAAAAAATAATTAGTTAATGAACTTGAATAAGTATATGACTTGAAATCATATTATAGAAATAAAATTTTCCATTAACTTTAAATAAACAATTATCTAATTATAAATTAAAATTTAATTATATAATTAAATTATTATAATTATTAAACATAAATAATTTATTTAATTTAAATCAAAATTAATTATATTTACATTTTTCTTTAATTTTAAATTTATCTAATAAATTTATAATTTATTTAATAAAACCTATAAATAAATTAAATATAAAAAATAAAAAATTTAATTTATATATATATATATCTATAAATATATATATGTATATAAATATTTTAAAATTTAAATACACATAAATTTATATATATATATTTAATGTATTTAAATACACACACAAATTTACTTATTTATATTTATATATATATATATATATAAACACAAACTTACTAATAATATTAATATATTTATATAAATACATACAAATTTATTAATATACACACATATTTAAATATATATATAAAATACACACACACACATATTTAAATATAATTTTTAAAATAAAATTAATTTTTAAATTAATAATATTAATTAGAAATCAATAAATAAATATTAAATAATTTATTTATATATATATAAATTTAATAAAAATTAATTTTTTAATTAATTAAATTTATATAAACAAACTTATATATTTAAATATAATAATTAAAAACTTAATCTGTATATATACATATAAATTTTTATAATTTTTAAATTAATAAAATTAATTTAAAATTAATAATAATTTATTATAAAGAAATTTTATTAAAAATTAAATATTTTTTTAAATACAAATTAAAATACTATCAAAACAATAAATTCTTTTATTAAATAAATTAATATTAAATATATTAAAATTAACACTAATAATTCAACCCAACATATTATTATTAATTTATCATATCGAATACGAGGTAAAACACCACGAATTATAATTAATAAAATTAAATGAAATAAATAAACTAAAATAAGACTAAATGATCATCAATTTAATCCAAAAAACATTATTGTTAATAACAATCTTATAAATATAACATTTAAATATTCAGATAAAAAAAATTAATACAAATAATCTTCTATAATATTCAACATTAAATCCAGAAACTAATTCTGATTCACCTTCAATCAAATCAAATGGGACTCGATTTAAATCAATTAATGCTCTAATTATAAAAATAATATATAAAGGATATATATAAAAAATATATATATATATTATATTGAAATTTTATAAATATAAATAAAGAATAATTCTCAATTAAAATTATTAGTAAAAAAAAAACAAAAATAATAAGATTTCAAATGAAATTATTTGAGAAACTGAACGTAATGAACCTAAAATTGAATAATTACATAAAGACACTCAACCAATTATTATAATTGGATAAACCATTAATCTCAAAATTAATATTAAAAAAATAATTCTATAATCAATAAAAAGAAAAGAATATATTCAAGGATAAATAAATCATAATATTAATGATAAAAAAAATATAATTATTGGACTATATAAATATAAATTATTAAAATTTAAAAAAAAATTCCTTTGATATCAATTTTAAAGCATCTCTGAAAGGTTGAAATAAACCTTTAATTATTAATTTATTTGGACCTTTTCGTAATTGAATATAACCTAATATTTTACGCTCAAATAAAGTTATAAAAGCCACTCTAATCAAAATTATAAATATCATTAATAAAAAATTAAAAAAAAATAATATTATATATTATAATTTTATTATAATTTACTTAAATTCTAAATTTAATGCACTAATTTGCTAATATAATCAAAATTATTTATTAAAGTTAATAATATAATTTAATTAAAAATTATAGTCCTTTCGTACAAATAATTTATTTATTTTTATAGATAGAAACCAATCTGATTCACGTCGATTTGAACTCAAATCATGTAAGATTTTAAAAGTCGAACAGACTTAATTATTAAACTTCTGCATTTAAAATTTATCTTAATTCAACATCGAGGTCGCAATCATCTTTATTAATATGATCTTTAAAAAGATATTACGCTGTTATCCCTAAGGTAATTTATTCTTTTAATTTATAATACAAGATCATTAATTATTCTTTAATTAAAGTTTATATTTAAAATAAAGTTTTATAAATTTACTAATCCTCCCAATTAAATATTTATATTTAAAAAATTTAAAATCTAATATATATAAATATAAAATTCTATAGGGTCTTATCGTCCCATAAATATATTTTAGCATTTTTACTAAAAATTTAAATTAATTATATATATATGAGACAGTATATATCTCATTAATTCTTTCATTCTAGTTTTTAATTAAAAAACAATTGATTATGCTACCTTTGTACAGTCAATTATACTGCAGCCATTAAATAATTAAATCATTGGGCAGATAGACTTAAAATTAAAATCAATAAGCCATGTTTTTGATAAACAGGTGAATATATTTAATTTGCCTAATTCCTTATATATATATATATATATTTCAAAATTTATTAAAAAATAAAAATTTTAAACATAAAATATTACTAATATAATCATTATACTTAATTTAAATAAATTATAAATTATTTTTTTTAATAAATATATATTATTCAATTTTATATAAATTTCTTAAATTTTTAAAATAAAATTATTAAATTATTAAGTATTTATTAATAAAAATTATTACTAAATCAATATAATTATAATATAAATTTTTAAATAATAATAATAATAATTTAATTATATATTTAAATTTATAGATTATCCCATAAATTTTTTATATAAAAATAAAAAAAATTATAAAATAAATTTTTTATATTTTTTATATATAAATTAAATTCATTTAAAAAAAACTAGATATAAAAATAATCGATTAATATTTAATTTCTAAATATATATTATAATTTTTTATTCAACAAAAACATAATTAAATATTTAACTCTTTTTCTTTCGAGAATAATAAAATTATTAAATTATATTAATTAACCCTGATACAAAAGGTACAAAATTTATTTTACTTATTTAATTCTTTAAAATTTCATTCACATTACTAAATCTATAAATCATTGTATTATTTCATAAATTATTACTTTAACAATTATTTATTATACAACTTTACAAAAATATAATTTAATAAATTTTAAACTAAAATATTAAATTTATTATTTAAAAAAAAAATTCAATTTAAATAATTTTCATTAAAAATGAAATATTATAAAAACTAATTTTTTATCTAAAAACATTTTCCAATATTTTTACTATGTTACGACTTATTCCACGAATGAAATTGACGGGCAATTTGTACACTTTTCAAAACTATTTTCAAATTAATTAATTTATTAATTTTACTTTTGAATCCTCTTTCAAATTAATATTAAAATATAATTATTAAAAAATTAAATTTATTATAACTCATAAATTCTTAAATATACTACATTTTGATTTGAATTAAAATTTTGTATTAAATTTTTATTAAAATTAATTTTATATAATAATATACAACAATACATAAACATCTACTTAAGTTTATCTTATCGTGGATTATCAAATTAAACTACAAGTGGCAGATAGCGCGGAGACAATGTATCTATGTGCTGAATCAAAAGTAAAACTTTTTTATTTCTAACTTTTCCAAAATTAAACTTTTACTAATATATTTGTGATGTTAGATTTACTTATTGATATGTATTTAATTATCATTTACTCAGTAAGCAAATGTGCTCCAAATTATATCGTGCTTGGTCTTATCTGAATGAGAAAAGTGTGACAAATATGTTGGTAAATGATTTCATTTACTACAATGAATCAAAAATAAAAAGAATTTGATTTATGAGTTGAGGGTCTCAGCTTGTGGGAAGTTTTTAATGTTTGCGTAATGTACGCCTAGTATAGGTGCTCACATAAACGTTGCACTTCATACTACCATTTATTGACTTACAATGTAACCATTCCTTAGACTATGAACTTACAAACTAGTATAGGGAGGCCCGATATTGTATTATGGATCGCTGACATTTTAGGAGGGGGAAGAAAGAGAATAAACGTATGAGATATATAATTACGTATATATGATTACACAATTGCAGGGAACATTTTCTTAATTTAACTGTGTTTGTATAACGTCAATTCACATCAGAGACCAGGCCACACACCGCGGGCAGGATGGCGCCCAGATGTCTGCACATCCTTGGCGCGTGCCCTCAGTAGTCCTAAGTACCCACCAGGGGTCTTGGAATTTTCATAGTTAAGGTCCTTCAGGCCAAGCGAGTATCTCTTGTCTTAGATTTCCTTTTACGTTTATTGTTTACTACGGGTTAACAGGGAAAGTAGGTTTTCCTCGCGTCTGCTATGTTGCGTTAGCAACTTTCTCACGAGGGCGGCTAAAACCCTTCCTGGTCCACCAACCGTCTTATTATCCAATCGGAGAAAGATGTCTACTACCCTCACTTCCTTAACAAAAATTATCATCAACAAGTCCGATAGTCCCGTGTCCTTAGACACACTCATCCCTAGCTTTCCCCAGACACAGTATCGTCAGTAAAACTTCACTTATTCCGTATCCTTAGAATAGTCAACATATCTTTACCGGTCTCTATCCTTATAACAGTCGCGTACTTAACGTATCAGTGTAACTAGGTTTTACATAAGGTGATTGGAGTGAATTGTGATTTGTGTGTGTTAATTCAGTGTGTATTTCATTGTGATTGCTGAATTCATAATAAAGATTAATGAAAACAAAATTAATAGTTGTGTTACGACTCAGCTATTTTATCGTCTAACCCTCAAGTTTACGTGACATTTGCATTGTTCTTTTGTGATCTTTGCTTACAATCTTTGGTTCATTTACTAACTAAACATACGGTTTTCTTATTGCTATAATTTAATTTTCTACGGTGGTTAGCCACCAATATTTATCTTTATTGTCTTTGAGTGTCTCACTTAAATCTACGGTTGACAATTTATACATAAGTCTTATATTGCTATCCTTATGGTCTATGTCGCTATCGTACAGTATTTTTTATTATTACGTTTCTGCTGTAGTGATAGAATAATGCTAAGTTATTATTGTTTTGGATTAATTTCACGCTATCTAAACAGGTGAAGGATTCCGGGGGGAAATAACCTGTTTTTTGAACGTGTTTATGGTATAACGGGTTTGACTATAGATTGTGGGCGACGATGAAGTTTATGATTATTTTGTGTATCTTTGACCAGTGGTCTGACTAATTTAAGAATGAAGAATCGATATGGATTAATTTGGGCTCTTCGTATAGCTTGTGATTTGCTATATTTGCTAAATTTCAATTCTGGCAATCTATATATTCCTAAACATGCTGTGATGTATTTTCTTTCAATGATTCTTAATTTTTCCGTGGCGTTGACACTTACATTGAAACAGATTTAACGACCATACGTTAGAATGGTTGGTCTAATTAGTGTTTTGTAGCAGTGAAGTTTTATTGATCTGTGCGAATCTTTCGAGTAAGGTAGTCTTATGAGGTATAAGAAGAATTTATCTGCTTTCTATAACTGTGTCTTTATGTTGTCGTTGTGATTTAACCCGAAGTTTAGATGGACTCCGAAGCATCTAACTTTGTTTGCATCGGAAAATTTTCCGTTGATATTTTCTGTTGTATGGAAGAATATTTTCGAATTTATTCTCACGTCGTACTTTGCTTTTGAAGTTTTTGAAATATATGGACTGAACGAGATTGTTTCACATTTATGGGTGTAGATTCTTAGCTTCCGTGTTGGAAAGCGTAATTTTCTACTTTCTTGACTAGGTCTTGCAGCTGGATTTTTATTTGTCACGGTTTATTGTTTCTGATGTAATTAACATATCATTTACGAATGCTATTGCTGATTTATTATTTTGATTGCCGTTCTTGTTCATGCCATACATTTATAATAGGACACTAAACATGGATATTGAACAGGATAGGCCGGTTTACCGTGTCTTACTGTAGATCTCGATGCGTTTGGTCCTTTTGCTTGATCCCTCTGAGAGGTAGAAGTATCTATCATTTTCTTTTTAATTTTTCCTTTATTAAACGTTCTTATTTGTTTCTACAAATACTTACATTTTTGTATCATTTGCTAATTACTATAGCATGGGGATTTCTGTGCTATTACCCATAATAAAAAAAAAACAAAATAAAATAAGGAAGGTTTTTAACGTTTTAATTAGAATGTATGGGTGTGTGATTTGTCAATAATTGAGGATGAGTAAGGATAACTATTATCATTATTATTATCATTATTCTTATCATCATCATCATCATCATCATCATCATCATCATCATCATTACTATTATTATTATTATTATTATTATTATCATCATCATCATCATCATCATCATCATCATCATCATCATCATTATCATTATTATCATTATTATCATTATTATCATTATTATCATTATTATCATTATTATTATCATTATCATTATTATTATTATTATTATTATTATTATTATTATTTTCTGTGTCCCTTGGTTCTCCTGTTATTTCTCATTCTTCTATTACGTGTCTCGGGTCTTCTTCTTTCTTTTTACATAGCTTGCATCTTTTTTCTCCCTCTTCTTTCCAGTATTCCCTTGATTTAGTCTCGTTTCCACATCTGAATCTTGCTAATATTTTTCTGTCCTTCCACTTCATCCTCCCTTCTAAGTATTTTGCTAACTCTTCTTTGGCGATTTTTCTATAATGTTTGTCATATTTTGATTCCCTTATCCTTTCCCCCTCTCTTCTGCTTCTCTCTTTCTCCTTTCTTCTATAATTTGGTCTAGTGTCATCTTTTCTTGCTCTTCTCTTACTTCCATCTGTGTCCCTCCATTTCTCATCCTTTCTAGTCCCTTCTTTCTCTTTCTTGCTCTTTTCCGTTATTGGCCATTTCCCCAGTTTCTCTCTCTTTCCTTTATGCACTTCTTTACTAGTTCCTTTTTTGACTCTATGGCTTTCCCTTCATACCTTGCTGCTCTTCCTAATACTTTTTCTTTGATTTCTGTTAGCTTACATTCTTCTATCGATATATAATTCGGTGTTGTCATATCTAAACCTAAGCTCCATTTCACATATCTTCTTTGTATTCTATCCAGCCTTTCTTCCATGTTCCAGCCTCATACCTATGCTCCAAACAGCGCCACGTTCTCTACCAGCGTTCCAAACATCTTCATTCTCCTCTTGTTGTCCTGTTTGGAAATTTTTTCTTCCACGCTCCATGTTTTCTTCATTGCTATTCTTGCTCTCTTTTTCCTGTCTTCTATGTGTTTCTCATCACTACCGTTTTTTCAGTAGTATGTACCCTAGGTATCTTATCTCGTCCACTTCTTCTAATTCTCGTTCTCCCCATTTCCATTTTCTTTGTCTCCTCTTGTTCTTTCGTTTTTTTCGAAAACTACACTCTTGGCCTTTTTCGTGCTCAGTTCCAATTCGGTTTCCTTTAAAAATATTTCGAATCTCTTTAGCATTTCCTTTAGCTTCTCCTCTCTATCAGCCATCAGCACAATATCGTCTGCATATGTCAATGACCATACCTTTCTTTCTCCTGCCACTATGCCCCCCCCCGACTTGTCCTTTCCTTAATTCTTCTTCCAGCCCCGCCACGTAGATGTTAAATAACGTAGGGCTCAACGGGCATCCTTGTCTGACTCCCCTCACTGTTCAAAATTCTTTTGTGTTGTTATTCTTGATTCTTACCACATTCTTTGTTTCTGCGTATATCTCTTTATTCCTTCTGGTTAAGTTTTCGTTAATCCCCATTTTTCTCATTTTCTCCTCCACTTTCTTTCTGTTTAGCCTGTCGAACGCCGCTTTTAAGTCCGCAAAGCAGGCATGTAGTTTTTCTTTTTCTCTACTCAACTGTTTGTCTATGATATGGTTTATCACAAATACCGCGTCTTTCTTTTCTGAATCCGAATTGGCTCTCTTTCAGTTTGTTTTCAATCTCTGCCTTCAGTCGTTCGTGCAGTATCCCTGCACAGATCTTGTATGCTGTATCCATTAATGTTACTTTTCTGTAACCTTTCCCTACTCTCTTGTCCCTCTTTTTATATATCGGACATATTTGCTCCTTTTTTCCAATCTTCTGGTATCCCCACCCCATTCCATATTTTCCTTAACAGAGCCCATAACGCTTCACCCACTTCCTTCGGTGCATACTTCCATACTTCATTTTCTAACCCGCCTTCCCCCATTGGTTTCTTCTCCTTCAAGTTTCTTAGTTTGTATATCACCTCTTCCATCTCTATATATTATCTTCTCTCTCCTCCATTATTTTCTCTTCTGCTCGATGCTCCTCTTTTTTCCTGCCCTCTTTGTGCTCTGTTCCTTCTAAAATTTCCATAAAATGATTTTTCCACTCTTCCTCGCTTATTTCATATAATCTTCATCTATATTCTCTTTTCTCCTTCTGTATTTATTTATGTATTTCCACGCTTCTTGTTCTGTTTTGATCTTCTTGATTTTCACCATTTCTTCTTCTTCGTATCTTTCCTTTCTTTGTTTGCACCTCTATTTGAATGCCTTTTTTCCTCCATAAGAGCTTCTCTACTGTATTTTCCTTTCATAAACTTTGTCACCTTCCTTCTCATCTCTCTTTTACTCTCGTTTCCTCTCTTTCTATTCCTTATCTTTACTTTCTTCTTTTGCATTGCTTCGTTTATCTTCTTGTTGATTTCTGTCCACATTTCCGCTACTGTTCTTCCGTTGCAGGTCCAGTCTTCACATTCGTCCAAGTATTTTTCCACACTTTTGTTTGTCCAGTCCCTCTTCTCCTTCTCTTCTTCTTCCTTTTCCTCATTTTTTTGTAATTCCGCCCCCCCCTATTTCTATTTCTAACGGCATGTGGCCTGACTCTGTTCTTTTTCCTATTTTCATGTAAATTATTTCTTCTGTCGCCTCCTGATTGCCAATCACATAGTCTATTACTGAGTTTCCTCTCTCGCCAATATAGGTCCGCTCCTCTCCTTCTTTATCGCTGCCATTGATTATCTTTAGCAGTGTTCTTCCTTCCACGTTTATGGTCTTGTCTTTTGATCGTCTGTTTTTTTCTTTCCCTACGTCCTCGTTTATCGACCCTCCCTCTTCTCCCGTTCTTGCGTTCCAGTCTCCGCCGATGATCACCACTTCCTCTTCTCTTCCGTCTACTCTGTCCTCTATTTTTTTCCATGTCCCTTATGTATCTTGATTATAAACCATCATTATCCTATACGTCTTGTAATTGTATATTATTTTTCTTCCAACTATATTATCACTAATTCCTTTATATCCTATTTCTCTTAGGTTTTTATTTATACCCGTTGTTATTCTTCCCTTTGCTCTTCCCTTTTTCCTTACTGTCATTGCTGCCCTGCATTTCCAGTCGAATTCTTTGGGTAGTCTATATTTTAACTTTTCTCTTTTGTCCTTACTTATTAGCTCTGCTACATTTCAGAAGCACGTTTTCATCCCCATTGTAGTCCCCCCTCCTGTTCCTCTTTTTTCATTTTCCTTCCCCTCTCTTTCTTTCTTCCTCCAGCCTCTCTTCGTTTTCGTTCCACCTGTACCATTTGTTTTCTATTGTTAGTTTCTTGTATCCTGTCCTTACATATTCGTCTTGTTCCATTCTTTCTCTGGCTACCCTTCTTATGTGTTGCTTCCCATCCCTTTCTTTTTTTGTCAGATCATCGTCCATGTATACACCCTTTTCCCATTTGCTTTTCTCCTTCATTATCCTTATTTTTTCCTCCATTGATTTCATCGTTGCCACTATTATTGTGTTCTTGCCCCCCCCCCCCACCCCACCTTTATCATATGTGCTTTTTCTACTTCTGCCCCTATCCACATTTTTTCGTTTATGAACTCCTTTACTGTCTCTTCATTGCTTCCTTCGTTCCAGTCCACTCCCTTGATTACTATGTTTCTTCTTCTTTCCTCTCTCTCTGTCCTGTCCTGATCCTCTCCAATTCTTCTGATTCTACCCAATAATTCTTTCTTTTCCCATTCCCACTCTCCTTTCTCTCTGTCTGTCTCTCTTTCCCTTCTTTCCCTTTCCTCTTTAATTTCTCTCTTCAGCTCCTCCACTTGCTTTTCCAATATATATATATTTTATTTCCTCGATCATTGCCTCGAATCCTCTTTCCATTTTCTCTATTTCTTCCACCACTGCCTCCATTACTTTCTCTCTGGCTGGTGTCTCTTTTTCTGTCGAACTGTATTTGTCCAGTGTATTTTTGAAGACTGCTTTACCAGCACTCCTTGGTCTTCCCCTGTTTGTCGCCATCTGCCGTTTCCCTACCTTACTTTGTTTTGCCGCGCTTCTAGCCTCCTAACCTCTTCTTTTCTAGTTTTTCTTATTTGTAGCTTTCTCTCGTTCTTGTCTTCTTTTTCGCTTTTCTTTTGCCTTCTCCTTGTATGCTCACTCTTTATTTTCCCTTCTTCATGCCTCTTTATGCTTCCTGTTCCTTTTTCCCTTCACACTTCACTTTTTCCACAGAGATCTCCGTCCGTGTGTTACCCTCGGCCCGAACCGAACCGAAAGCCCAAGTAAGGATTACTATTTTTGGCAAGCGAGTTTATGTAATTGTCCATTTTGTCGTGATATGCTTTAGAGAATTTTGTGTGTACTTAGTATCGATGTTAGTATAGTTGATATATATATCAGAGGCGACAGTCTGTCGCCCAACGTAGCCGAAGGTCACCGTCACTAATCTCGAACAATTACAATCGGATTGAATAACTACAATAGTTTAGTTACAGTTATAGTAGACTTTAGATTGCAATGTTGCGGGGCTATCCGAAGGTTCCCGGTGTCCTTTCATCTCCGACATACATACATATATATATATATATATATATATATATATATATATATACATACATATACATATATATATATATATGTATATGTGTATATTAGTTAGAGGAGGTAGAACAAGAATTTTCGCGTTGATGGATTGGATAAGAATGTGAATATTCGTTGTTTGATATATATTTATTCCTACGTTTGCCTTCTTCTTCTCTTTTAATTTCGCTATAGTAGTTTGTCGTTAGAACCAAAGCTCAGTTCATTTACTACGATGGTTTCTATTGCCACAATTTTCTTGCCCTTCGAGTTTAATAATCGAGAATGATTCCAACGATCCTCTCTGTGTGGGGTTCGTGTGGTTTCGCAAGCCTTGCCCATAGACGGGTAGTATTTTATCAACAGTGGGAGGAGGAATGCGAAGATCGATGGGTGTTTTCGATAATCGAAAACACCGTTTGCACAAGCCAACACAGCGAACGATCCTTTGGTTAAATTTTCGAAGGGAAATTGTTCTGCTATTTCTCTCTTACAATCGCATGCAATGATGGCAAGAATATCGGTAAATAGCAATGCCGGTATTGCTCTTAATGTTCGATTGACCCCGACGATGTATTTAATGGTCCTCTCTGTGCGGGACTTGTGTGATTTCGCAAGCCTTGCCCAAAGACGGGCAATGTTTTGCCAACAATGGGAGGAGGAATGCGAAGATCAGTGGGTGTTTGAGTAGCTGAAAACACCATTCGCACAAGCCGACACAGCGGACAACCCCTTTGTTTAAAGTTTAAACAATGATTCTATCTTCAAAACCGTTCACGAAAATAAAACGAGATCGATGATAGGAAGTTCTAATTCGATTCTCGAGGGCAACGAAATTATCAGAGAAGAAGGAAATTTTCAAAATTAATTTTCTTACCTTGAGGAGTAGGTGCTGTCTGGCGCCATTACCTCAGCTGCTCCGGTGGTCGTCGATGTTTTTGTTGGGTTTATTACTTGAACTCGAATATAGTTTACTATCAACGTTTACTTTATTTATCCATTTCGATACAGACTGAACAATTTACTAACTGGATTAATACCGCAATTACAATGCCCGTTTCGGTCTAAGCGATGAAATGAGGACTTCAAAAATAAAATTTTCTTTTTACTTAGTCGCGGCTCTCTTTTCTTGACCGAAAAACTAAAGACCCCGAAACGCAAAATACTATACAAAATTTTTAAACGCAATGATGAGCGCAATAACGAACGTAGTAACAACGAACACAAAGAGTGAACAAAATAATAATGAACCGTAATTACAATGATCACTAAGAATGAATACAAAAATAATGAGCACAATATGGTACGTAAATTATAATGAGCATAAAGAATGATTAAAATAATAATGAGCGCTGCGCCATGTTGCTACGCTCATTTATAATGCCATCCCCCACGGAGTGGTGGTCCACTGGGGCTTCACTTCCGTGGGAATCGGGATGTTGCAGTTTGGGTTTCCTGAAATCGTACGTGAGACTGTCTTCTCATATCTATGATTCTTACCTCTGAATGAAAATCGACGCATCATAATAGTGTGATGCTGGTAGTGAACATCTTAAGAGAATCTTAATTAGCCTAGGCCCTGTTTTTAATATTTGATTTCATTCGACTGCATGTGGCCTTCTTTCATCTACTGGCCGTCGGTTTTTCGTAATCGCCACGCAAGCACGTGTTGCCGTACGGGTATATGTGTCGCTATCGAGTTTTACTGCCTCGGCTCCCATTGTTGGCATAACATACGGTCAGCGTTACAGTTACGTAATTATTTCATTCTAACCACTTCTAGTTAATTATGATTGCGACAATAGATCATGGGAGTTGTGGTGTCTTCACAAGAGATACCTTGCTTTCTCCCATGGGTTATTTACATTTTCCATTTCTGCTGCTATATTTTTATTGATTGTAGTATAATTTGACATTAATTGATGTACGGTACAAGGAGAAATGAGAACATTCTCCCATGAGAATATTATATGTTTTACCAGTTTATATTTTTTAAATGTTATATTTTATAAATTATATACATGCAGAAGAGATATGAAAGTTATAGAAGGAAATCTAAATAGAATCTTGTTATATTTTTTATTGATTACTATTAAGGTGTTTTGAAAGCAAAATGATAGCTTATACGCAATATTTTATTGTTTTACTTCTCATTAAATTATGCAAGTAAATCAGTTAGTCAATCAAAGTAAGACTATATATACATTACAAATAACTGTAACGTCTTAAAAATTACAAAATTTATTAATGGATATTGAAACATGGTAACATAATCCTTAGAAAGGTCTGTGAAATATAACACAAGGGTGAGCAGAGAGCAATCGCCAGTATCAACGAATGCCAAAATAGTAGGTCTTATTAAACGATCTTTTATTAAACGATCAACGCTTTTGCAACGATGTAAACATTTGAAACATCCAACACTGAAACGCTGGATATTTCTCGCCTCTCGCCGTAGAGAAAAGCTATAGAAATTACGAAAGTACGTATGCAGTGTAGGAAGTATCGAAGAAAGGATGTATTTAGTGATGGAAAATAATTCGACTCGAATGCGTTAGATGTTCCTAAGAATCATGCAATACTAAACCATTATTCAGATAAAAGGAAAGAAGAAGATAAGTGGAAAGATTAGAAATGATATACTTGCGTTGGGAACTTTGGGACGGAAACGGAAAGAAGATGCGCATGATACGTTTAGAATATGAACATGTTGGGTAGTGGAGAAATGACACTTATAGATATATGGAAGGAAAAAAATAATAACGGATAGATTCTTTCGTTCGTGCACTTAAATCAGATGATCATGTGGTTAGTATGAATTTCTGTAATAACGTCATTGGAAGAAATGGAGTTAATTATTCCTGCGCGATATAAAACGCAGCATACGCCAACCTCCTAATTATGGAAATTTTCATCACTTTATAGACGAATATATTTGTATGATTTGAATGTACAACTATCTCTAAAGAAATTACATGTAGAATTTTAGCATGTTTCTCTTGGCATAAAAATTGTGCAATATGATCAAGCAACAGTGATATAAAATAATATCACGTTGCAGCTTATCTGAACGAAAAAACGAAATATTTACTTGTGTAATATTCACAAATAAAACTATGCAATTACCAGAGATATCGCAATCGATCGAAAATGTTGCACGATTCAAAACAGTTTCTTAAAAAAAGTTAAAAGAAGTGTTGGTTTATTAGATCATGTGAAACAAGAAAGTATTCACATAATGACAACTCCGAGGCTTTACTTCCTAGGATTATAGGATTTGGAGGTGCAGTTCTACCCCAGAAATGCTTGTAGAGCCTCTTCACCTCCCTTGCCTCTGGCGGTTGCCTGCCTGGTTCTAAGTAAGCCAAGTCATTGTTAACAATTACATCGGCCAACATCCTTGGACACATTTTAAAGATCTCCTGACAGCATGCGTTGACCCAAGATGACGGCATGCAGATAGGTTGTGTTCGCGTCGCTTCGTACACTGTCCGTGTGTACAAACAGTACGCCACGAATGTAATCCAGATGTCTTCACGTGGGCAGACGCCACCCGCCACCCGCCACCCGCCACCCGCCACCCGCCACGAATGCAAGCATGGTTTTGCAACCCTTGAAAACGCAAAAGCCTGAAAAAGGGGCAGAGTGGTCAACCCCTAAAGATACTAATATAAGCGCTACACCGATAAAGCAAAACAGCCCAGAAATCAAGAAGCGGTCTGATGAAGAGAAGGAGGATACTAAAGAAGAATCGCGGCCAATACCCGACATAAGGGAACGAGCTAGCGATATGGAAAAGAGGGTCCTACCATTCTGCCACGACCCGAGCAACAAAGTTAACAAGGGCAAACCGCAACGATAATGCGTTACTTTAAGGATATGAGAGGATTTGTGGAGAATCTCCTGCTCCACAACTGTCATCTAGCCGGAAGGCTAGAACAAGCTAAAAGCTAAGAATAAGGAAACTGCGATATTAAGCGCTGTGAGTAAGTCGCTGGAAGCCAGCAAGCGGCTTAAAACGGCCGTTAAGAAAACAACGAAGGCCGAGCCAAAACAGCTCTCGTACGCGGAAAAAGTGAAGATGGCCAGCAATAAAACGGACAAATGGCGGTAAAACCACCGAGAAATGTGGTTATAATCCGGTCGGAAGTTGAGGATGGTGAAATAAGAACCAGCGGAGAAGCGCGCGACGCGCTATTCGCGCTAGTAATCCCCCGTAAAGGGGGAATACAAGTCACAGCAGTTGAAAACAAAATAAGCGACACCGGCCTAATCGTGGAAACGACGAAGGACTGAAGCCGGAAGGACTGAAGCCGGAAGGACTGAAAGCGTTCACAGAGGATGTACAGAATACACACATAACGTACGGACATTCGGAGAAAAAATAAAATAATCAGATGACTCATGCGAAAAATCGTTCTTCACATAAGTGGATGAATATCTGAAAAATATTCGAAATTCGAACATCTTACACATGTTCGCACATTTATCGAGAAGTGAGTTGTGTATTATACAATTTTTCTAGATGTATATGTTTTTTTTTTTTTGTCACATAAATGTTATTAGGCCAGTTGCTGAACAAGAGCATAAATATTCATCACTTTGAGCAGAGGCATATGCTTGT
>NW_022885270.1:0-21585 GCF_011952205.1 Bombus bifarius
ATTAAATAAAAGGATAACAAAATTATCATTGAATTGTTTCACAGCCAAGAACACAATTTTAAGAGGAAATTTAAGTTTTTCCAGAGTTCGAAAGGAAACAATTTTTGTTTGTTCTATCTTCAGTTTTGTTTTATATTGTAATACGAAATTATACAAACGATTCTTTCAATTTTTGTTTTAGTATCATAAAAAAACTGAAAATAGGGTTGAGTTTATAATTATTCGCAGCAGTATATATGGTAATTAATACAAGTGTTAAAAGATGTATAAAGGCGAGAAAAATATAACTAGCAGGAGAGTTTGAAAACGTGTCAACAAGTATCTATGAATCAGAGTTATTTTGTTATGAAATATATTGGCGCACGATAACTCACTTATTATTAGCTTTCCTTATGTTTTGAAATATTAATTTATGCTTAAATATAACAAAATATGCAAAAATATCTACATTACGTACGCTTTGAATATATTTCATGTGTGTTTTACATTCTTGAATACATAAAAATTTAGCTCAATCTAGTCATGCGGAATCGTTGAATTAATTTTTATGTGCAGTACAATGCAGATTCATGATTAGGGTCAGGAGCGTGTAACGAATCTTCACCTGGATTAGACATTGTTGTTATGCAATAGAGAAGATATTTACTAGTACAAATATGATTATTACAGAATTTGACAAGTAATCGTGGTAATTAGATACTCGAGGTGCTAATGACAATGAAATGCGGTAGATGATGCTTGCCTTAGCAGAAATATTTGTTGCATCGCGTATTGTGGTTAGGTTTTCTCCTAGACCTTTAGCTTTTTCAATAAACTAAGAAATGTAAGAAGAAATGTTGCGTTTGAGATACCTTTTCGCTCTAATTATTATTTAGACTTGTTTAAATGTTCACAATGCAATAACAATACGTATCATTTTATTCGGGAGAGTCCATAGAATTTTTTCGTCTCAACCCTAACTCAATAGCTGCTACTATAATAACGTAAAATATTTCCAAAGTTGAAAATTTGCAATTCTCTTCAAAATTGATTTTTTCGAAAATTGTGAGTTATAAAGAAAAAACGGTTTACAAATTCGAGTGTAGCTTGCAAAAATCTACAAGAATCGCCTATCGAAGGTTGCAAAATTAGATACGTGTCGAACAGTGAACAGATTTTATTCCCATTTTTCACTTATTTCTGCATGTAAAGTAACTTCCGTCTGCCTAGTCGGTAACTAACCGAATTTACATGTTTCAAACATATTTCCAAGATCAATTTTCTTGAAAACAAAGCCTGTTATTCTTTATATTTTTCTTGTTTTTCTTCGTGTAAAATTGTTTATCGTTTGTTGACCGTATTTCACAGGACCTTATGTTTCATATATTCTAACATAACGTATTCATATAAATATTCGCAGTATAATAATCGCTATTTTCGATATTAAAATCATTGTACAAGCGGAAAGGGGGTGATTCTACGCGAAAAAAGAAGTCGAAAAATAGAATAAAAATTTTTCGTTTGAGGCTTTGTTTTCGAGAAAATCGACTTTGAATTTTCGCTCGGTACGCGTGCACTTTATCACGTCTCGTTATAACGAATCTCACTGTAGATCGTTGTCCCGATGGAAAAATTAAAAAAAAAATTAAAAAAGAAAATTTTTATTCTACATTTTCGACTCCTTTTTTCGCGTAGAATCACCACCTTTAAGCTTGTACCACCAGTTACCAACTACCTCGTATATGTCGGAGATGAAAGAACATCGGGGCCTTTCTTTTGGAATTTTTGGGAAGATCCCCAATACTTTAGTCTAAATTATTTATTATAGCTATACTTAAATAATAAAACTTAGAGGTAGTTGTTATGATTCAATCTGTAGCGGCACACGAGTCAGAGGACAATTCAAATCCTGTTGTTGTTTTGCCTCGGAGTATCAAGACCGTTAGGTTACAAGTAATGTAAGAACAAATAAACTCCGGGCAAAATAACGTCGCCGCTACATGCAACCGTCAAACGTAGACGAATTCGAATTTTCCGGTTCTTTCCCGACCAGTATAAATGAACGGACGCGATCGCGAGCGAGAGAGTATCGAACAATATCGAAGAGCATCAACGATTGTAAACGAGTATCGAAGTGTATCTGCAGAGTTTCTCCGAGTATTTATCGAGTATTTATTCCGCGACTTGTATTTGTACCAACGATTCACGAATTAGGCTGTAAATAATTTAGTTATTTATTTATTTATTTACTCACAATATTGTATTATCGTAAAGTAATTTGAATTAGAGGTCGGTTGAAATTAGAAAAAACCGTGTACGTCGTCTTTCTGTGGTTCGTTTACATTTAAGAGCGCTTATGTGACTAAAGTCACGTAGTTCTTACAGTGATGTGAGAAAAACAATAAACAACGAGAGGTCAGAGTATGCGAGTTGAAAAGTGAGTGGATTGCGAGAGTCAGAGTTGATCGAGACGTCGGAGAGTAGAGTTGAGAGAATTGATCGAGTTGTCAGAGTTGCTAAAGAGGGAGGGAGGGAGAGAGAGAGAGAGAGTGAGAGAGAGAGAGAGAGTGTGTGTGTGTGCGTGTTAGATTCGTTGTGACGAGAGTTGCCAAGTAACTGTAAAGTTATTTGAGATAGATACGAGCATCGCATTTAGTTTCAGTTAAACAAACATCGTTCTCTGTCCAATTAATACCTCTATATTCAATTCATTATTAATAAATTGTAAGTAATCAGGAAAAAATTTATATCTTAATTTCCACGATACTACAATATATTTGACGGACTGAGACAGCAATATTTCGCTCTCGTTATTTCACTCAACCATTCATCGACCAATCCTTCACAAATCCGATTATGTTTGGCCGAGATTTGTGACACTGGCTTGGCCTCGAGGTGACACAACTGGTCGCCGAACGTAGCCACGGTGACGCGATGAACGTTCTTGCCTAACAGAGAACAATATTGTGGGACACATGTTGTATTAACAATCAAACCCCGGGCAGGAGCAATGTCGGCTTTACGCGGGTCTGCCTAGCAACGGCGGCTGGAATTTTGTTGATATCCCCGGCCAATATGCAATGAACAAACGCGATCGTAAGGAGAGGAAAATTTCCATCAGTCTTTTATTCTTGCGATCACCTTGGAGAGTTTGCACATCGTCTTTACGTGCAGTATTATACCAAGCGTCACAGCAAACGTTACTTTGTGCTTCAAAATATATTCTACGTTTAACAAAGAGTTACCCGGTTGACCGTGGATTCGTTATTGAACCTAAGAACATTGTCTTTAATATCTCGAGTGTCTAATCACCACGGTTATTTATCAAACTTTGTAAAAATCAATATTTATACCAGTAAATATAATCTCTATTGTACAACAACGATGGCTAGTCCGAATAAAGATTCGTTACACGCCTCTAAACCTAACGCTTACTCGACATATATGTATATGTAACGAAAGTTAAGAAAGTTGGAAAGAAAACCCACGCTGTCTCGAAGATATCTTGTTTTTCAGATGCTATAAATTGACAAATAACTAGATATTAGTATTGACATTATTTGATGTCATATCTGACCTTAAAGTATAAATAAAATCAATCTAGGAATTAATGAAATTTCAAACATTTTTTCTAAGAAAACAGAAGTTTCGTTCCTCCTAATGAGTATCACATGATGCAATAGGAAAATAATTTGACATTGAAAATCGTGTCAAGATCAATTTCGAAGCTATAAAATCGTCTTAAAAAAACGCCGTGATAAAAAATTTTTTGACACCTTGTACAAAGGTGTATATCAACGTAAGTGTACCTGTATGTCTATATTCGAGGTTATTTATCTATTCAAGATAGCAAAGTAAAAATACTATATAGAGGATTTAATTAATGTGTATATCAACGTATGTATCACTATATATAATACAATAATATTCTCGATATACGTACATGCGTCATAGAAGGTCGTTCGGGGAAAAATGTTCATGACACCGATACAAAAGTACCATATGGAGGATTTAATTAATGTGTGGATCAACGTATATATCATTATATGTAATTATATCATTATTATCAATATTATATATAATTATTATATTGTTATTATCATTATATGTAATTATATCATTATATGTGCATTTGGCAAATATTATTTGACATCTGGAAGCGACATGTTATTTATCTATTCAAGATAGCAAAGTAGAAATAGCATATAGAGGATTTAATTAATGTGTGGATCAACGTATGTATCACTATATGTAACAATAATATTGACTGTATATGTACGTGTGTAATAAAAGATTTCCGGTTTACAATGTTTACGATACTGATATAAAAATACCATATAGAGGATTTAATTAACGTGTATATCTACGTATATATCATTATATGTAACAGTAACATTATGTGCATATGCGTATAATATTGGTTAAATGCGTTAAAGTGAAATGTTATTTACCTATTCAAGATAGCAAAGTAAACATACCATATAGAGGATTTACTACTGTTAACACTCGGTATTCTCGTATTCAAAGTATTTAACCAAATAATTTGGGAATCCAGCGGACGAGCTTGTATTTAATATGATTATATTTAATATAACAACTTTACTCAATATACGCGTAGGATTTTAAATGTCATGAGGGTTGCAGTGGACTCAATTTTAATGTACCACACTTATACGTTAAACGTTTTGCTCATTGGTGACCTTATCTTAATCTTTTTCTTCTGCTATGCGAGTGACAGTAAGTTTGATAGTAATCGGAACACGCGATTTCTTTAAAACACAATCTTATTTTCCGCCCGACGAACACGATACGAGACGAGAGAATGATTTATGAACACGATTTTCGAGTGATTCTTTTCGACAACTATTAAGCTTCATTTATAGCAATAGTCACTACCATAATCATGGTCAATCGTGGATGACGCAGTTACGCATTAATTCACTTTAACAATCCTGAATAATGGTTAATATCATACTGTAAATGTACACGTTAAAATTACGCTAATGACAGTTGCCTCGTACAATTTGTTCATTTACTTTGCAACAAAAAGAACGCATCTGCAAGCGTGTTAATCGGATAACGACGAACTTCATTTCGCAAACACAGTTGAAAAGTAGCAGCGTTGTGTCCGTACTCTTTAATATCCCATTATATGGAAGTTAACGACCGGAAAATACCCGGCTCGACTACTTGAAGGAAGTAGCTCATGAGCAAGTCTTTTGTATCCTCGCAATGGTATAATTCCTGTAACGTCTCGTTCTCGGAGGATTTATTTCGTTGATTTGTACTTGTTTATTGCTTTTGTGTTTTCATGAATGGAGCATGTCGCATGCGAATCGTAATATGGTTTTAATGGCGTTTCGACTTCAATGATATCAGCGGCTGATTGCGCTTCCCGTAAGAAGCTTCCAATCATTATGTATTTTAGGAACAACAAATAAGGATATTTAGAGAACGAATTAATTATTCAATTGTTCGCGCAAGAAATACCTGTCTCTTTTTCGAAAGTTATAAATGCTGTTTTCAAAGAGTTCCTTAGCTCACCATAAACCAGATAAGAATCTTTGGTTCCATCTAGAAAAAGAAACCTTCAGATCAAACCGAAAGGGGTTCGGATTATATTTTCTAATCGTATTTGTATATTTCTTTTTACGGTCAGCTTGTCATCCACGTACAATCGAACAGAGAGTCCATTAATTATTTCCCTTCGACTTGTTTCAGGGGGAGCATCTCGGAAGCCATGCCGGCTGACGAGTTCGCTGGAAATCGAAACAGAAGCAAACCAAGACTGCAACCACCTTAACGAACCGCTATTATCACTGGCAAGGTCATCGGGCAGACCGGATCTAATCATGCTCACGCCGACCATGCTTCCTGTGCACTCGTTCCTCTTTCTTAACGACGTCAACCAGAAGATCGGGTGCTAAAAAATTCGAAATCGAGTTGATTGAAAATCTCAAGGAATATTAAAAAAAAAATACGAATAAACAATTTGATATAGAAATCATCCATTTTGGGCAAAGAAAAGAAACAATCAGAAAAAGGAATAACCACAGAAGCTCTGAATTTCATTGCTTCCTAATGGTACTTCCTTGGATATTTTTACATTCTGGAGGCGTGAACGAACTCTGAAAAACAGAAACGACTTCTATCGGATGATCGAAAGAACTACCTGGACACTGGATGCCATTTCCGGCATGTTTCTCCATGAAGAAGGTCAGCTTCAGTTTTTGCCACTTGTAGATAGAAGTTGAAGTGGCGGACGTCTTAACGAGGTTGCTAGAATGTCAAAGAAATAGATGAGGGAAATATTATGAAGATATATTTATGAATATCTAATTGAGCATTTAATTAAGAACTTAATCGAAAGACCAAAATAAGTTGGTTCTTGAGACCAAGTACCTATCTAAGTATAATAGTCTTTTGTACTTACGGTTTAGTAAGAGGACTCGAGTAAAACGATTATTCGTTAAAAGGAACAATAGAATAATCATGCCTCCGCAGACGGTGGTCTCTGCTTTCATGCCTCATCGCGGAGAATCTCAGCGAAAAAAGTGTCCCGAAGCGTGAGCTGAAAGGTGGCTATGTAGGCTGCCTAGTGAATGCCGTCGCCATGGTGGAGCTGGCGTATAGCAACTCCCTAAGTCCAGGAACCTAATCCTGCGTCAGAAAGACAAAATTCGCTGCGGAGAAAAGTAAACAAAAATATATATATAGGGAAGAAGAGACAAAGATTAAAGATCGTTAAGAATTAAAGGTAATTTAATGATAAAAGGGAGAAAGAATTGTGTAAAAATTCTACTGGGAAAGAAAAGAAAGAAGAAGCCTCCAACGAGAAAGACGTGCTCAGAAGCGAGTCCCGCGTAGCGCCATGTAGAGGAGCAGGAAGAAGCGCAGTCCTCCACTTAATTTAATCGTTTTACATAAAACATTTCAATCTTTTTTCTTCTAAATACTTTACCTATATTTCATCTGGCTGAATATTCCATATTTTTAAAGCTTGTTGATAATTACAAATGCGTAATTATCATTCTGAAGCTAGAAATTTGAAATAAAATTGCTCTGCGCGAAAGGAAATAAATCAACGTTTTATATATAGCTGTTAAAATGATATAATAAGTTTCAGTAAAATAGCTTCACTAAAATTTGTGACTTTTTTCCTTTTCTATTTTTTTTTTTTTTTTTGATTTTATGTGTTCAAGGGCGAACGTTCCCTCTCATTTCTTGTAAAGGGCTGACGATTCAGTGGATGGTCCGGGTAAATTTAAATTGTAAATGAACGCATTGCTGGTTTCAAGTAAAAGCCTGGATAAGAGCGGATATGGTATGAGAGTCTGTCGTGGAAAGGGGAACAGGCCGCTTTTATTTGTAAAGTTTGAATCTCCTCGATATTGAAGATGTTGAAGCTGCAAGTATGTATTTCATTTTAATCCATTCGAGATCGAGATTTAATTGTAAGACGATACCTAGGTGTCGGTACGATCTGAATGTTTAGTTGGAATGATTCTGTGTTTTACTCTCTCCAGGGTATCCTTTTCATACTTTGATTTTAAATCGATGGCAATCTTAAATAGTATGCCTCATATTTTTAAAATATAAAATTATATACTATGTTATTCTATAATGTATTATGTACAGTTATATATATATATATATATGTAGTATCGTGGACGAAAGGCCTGGAAAATATCGGGCGAACTATGAACAATGTCGCGAGAGCCGAGGCGCCGTCGGGCCCATCAATGTGTCATCGGTCTTTTCAAGTGCATAGTTTCGTGGAAAAGACCTACGTGACCCTGGCTACGAGCGTCTGCAGAACACGTGTGCGGTGGGCCTAGGAAAAAGGCAATAGAATGGGACAACGGCCAGAGATGGTCAGTCGAGAAACAGAGCGGGAGTCGAGAAACAGAGTGCGAGTCGAGAAACAGAGCGCGAGTCGAGCGGAGACGGAGGTTGCGAGTGGCGTTGCCGAGAGAGTGTGGATTGCGCTGTGTTCTGTACGTTTGGTATGAATAGTTCAAGTTAAGCCACAATCGTCTTTTCTGTCTGATTAACATCTCTATTGTCCACTTTTTGCAAACATATTACATCACGATATTACATATTTTTGGGGGCTCGTCCGGGATTGGACAAGACAGAAAACGAAACGGTTTAACAGAGCTATTCGAGCCAGTTGTGAATTTACCGGTACGCGGTGCGGTAAAAGACGATATCGTTGACTGTTTAAGTTTGTGTAGTGTGAAAAATGGCAAACGTCGAGGACGAACGATTGTCGGGTGAAGAGGGTTCGACGCTGGAGGAGCTGAGGAATAAGCTCGCGCGAATGAACCTCCCTATATCGGGTGCGAGGTCAGTGCTGATTGCAAGGCTGAATCGGGCGTGTAGGGCTGGACAATCGTATCGTAAGGGATCGACGGGCGGTGAAGAGCTAACCGGTCAACGAGATTTAGAAAGTGTACAGAGAGCTGAGCGTGATTGCAACGAAGATGAGGATGTTGAGAAAATGAATACGAAGGAGTTGAAGGAGCGCCTCGCTAGTTTGGGTTTAAAAACGACGGGAAGAAAAGTAGAATTACGCGCACGGCTACGAGCGGCCATGGATGGTAATGACATATCGTCGGAAGAAGAAAGCGACGACGAAAGTGAGGATGAAGATGACAAGAAAAACGCAAGAGGATACAAGAGAGATACGCGAAGGGTGCATCAGGACCGTGACGAATGTTGTCGAAGGGCATGTGTTGGTTCGACACTGAGTTTTAGAGACGTCGAAGATGCATTAGAGTCGTTTAGTGGCAACAGAGGTGAAAATGTCGAACGATGGTTCGAGTCGTTCGAGGAAGTCGCTGATACGTGCATGTGGTCGGATGGGCAGAAGGCAGTCTACGCAAGGAAGCTGCTGAAGGGATCAGCGAAAATATTTGCGAGCTTCGAGTGTCATGCCAGGACTTGGCATGAGTTGAAGAGGGGGCTAGTGAAAGAATTTTCGAGGAAAGTCAACAGTAGGCAAGTACATCAGAAACTTGAAGAAACAAAAAAGGAGAGTGACGAAGCATGTTTGGCTTACATGTACCGCATGCTCGAAATAGCCAGCCATGTGGACATGGAGGAGGAAGCAAAGGTGGAATACATAGTTGATGGAATAATAGACGACGAGAACAATAAGGCTGTATTGTATGGCGCTACGTCAATCAAAGAGTTGAGGAAGAGGTTAGTGATGTACGAAGAGCAGAAGAGTCGCAGAGCAAAGTCGATTGTGAAGCCGGCTAAAACCCAGAAGAACGGGAAGCCCAGTCAATCTGTAGATGCAATGAAGAAAAGAAGATGCTTCATTTGCGGTAGTGAGGATCATCTAAGTGTTAAGTGTCCGGAGAGGGGAGAAGGTGTTAGGTGTTTCGAGTGCAGCGGATTTGGACATATTGCAGCGAGGTGTACGGCACGACCGAAAGAGACTTGCGTAGTGTCAAGATCCGAAAAGGGGAAGTATGTGAAGGAAGTGGCGATAGATAATTGTAGGTTTGTGGCACTAGTGGATACGGGTAGTGATCTCACGTTCATTCGATCAGACGAGTATGCGAGGTTAGGGTCACCACCGCTAGGTAAATGCAAGCTTAAGTTCGACGGTGTTGGTTCCGCTGGCAATGAGACCTGGGGTGAATTCACCAAGGTAATGACGGTTGATGGGTGTAAACTGCCAATCACTTTGCACGTTGTATCAAACAAAATATTGACGAAGCACGGCCTGTTGTTAGGCACTGATTTTCTGGATCAGGTAGAGTTACGGGTTAAACGAGGCGAAGTGACTTTCTTGCGGCTTGACGAACAGACTAACAAAGACGTGTCGGATGTGTTTAGAGTTAACGTGGTAGAACAGACTGACGAAACAGACCTGACACACGTACGGGAACCACATTATCGTGAAGCGATTCGAGATATCGTTAGGGGGTATAGGCCGGAGAAGAAGCGAGACGTCGGAATAACCGCAAAAGTAGTTTTGGAAAGCGACAAGCCGGTAGCGCGAAGACCGCGAAGACTGGCGCCGTCGGAAAGATGGAGAAGAGAATGATTAGGTGGAAGCGTGGACAAACGAGGGTGTCATCAAATCGTCAGACCTGGAGTATGCGAGTCCGATAGGTGTAGTTAGAAAGAAAGATTTGTGTGTGCGTGTGGCTACATGGGCCTTGTTACTAGGCGAGATTAAGTATCAGGCGTGTCATCGGCCGGGGAAAAGTATGCAGCATGTAGATGCTCCGAGTAGGAACCCCCTGCCGAGCACTATGTATGTAACGGTGAGTGAAGACGGGCTGATTGCACGGTTGAGAAGGGCACAGGACAAGGACATCGAAGTCCGTAGGATTTTGGACGCCGCAACGTGCAGCCAGGCCGATGGGCAGGTAGTAAGAAACAATATTTTGTATAAGGAGTGTAAGGACGATGTGCTAATAGTAGTATCGAAGGCGATGCGGGCTCAAGTAGTCAGGCAAGCGCACGAGCGTGGGCATTTCGAGGTTACCAAAACAGAAGCTATGGTCAAGAAGGACTTCTGGTTCAGGGGGTTACGCGAAAAGGTCGAACACGTGGTATCCAACTGCCTTGACTGTAGCCTAACCGAACGAAACATAGGCAAGCTAGAAGGGAACCTGCGAAATTACAAGAAAAGAAGAAAGCGTGCGAAGCAGTACCGAAGGAAGGACCCGCACACACCTCGATTTTATGAAACCTTGGGTCCTAAACGCCGAAAGTGACGCATCTGATGACAGCGAGATAGAAGGCAACATCTGAGGGCAGATGTTATTGCAGGATGGCCGAATGTAGTATCGTGGACGAAAGGCCTGGAAAATATCGGGCGAACTATGAACAATGTCGCGAGAGCCGAGGCGCCGTCGGGCCCATCAATGTGTCATCGGTCTTTTCAAGTGCATAGTTTCGTGGAAAAGACCTACGTGACCCTGGCTACGAGCGTCTGCAGAACACGTGTGCGGTGGGCCTAGGAAAAAGGCAATAGAATGGGACAACGGCCAGAGAGGGTCAGTCGAGGAACAGAGCGGGAGTCGAGAAACAGAGTGCGAGTCGAGAAACAGAGCGCGAGTCGAGCGGAGACGGAGGTTGCGAGTGGCGTTGCCGAGAGAGTGTGGATTGCGCTGTGTTCTGTACGTTTGGTATGAATAGTTCAAGTTAAGCCACAATCGTCTTTTCTGTCTGATTAACATCTCTATTGTCCACTTTTTGCAAACATATTACATCACGATATTACATATATATATATAATAATTCTATATTGAAGAAAATATGAAAATAACATGATATATACATTACTACATATGTAATTTCGACCAATTGCGGGGAGACGTAATCGCGAGGAGAGACGTCAACGGGGGTCGTAAATCCCCGTTACGACTGTAGCAGTCGACACCACGAATTGATCGATCCCCTGATTTCCGTTGAGATAATAAGAGGTGATTGAGTTTGTATAACCCTGTGATTCACAGAGTTATAAATTATATATGTCCAACACTTAGACTACACTGATGCCGAAATAAATAGTTAACAACTTGTCGCACGACGATGCGATAGATATGTGCGCTAGAGCAGGGCTCTTATACTGGAAATTAGTGTATTAATGGACTTAGCACTATGATGTATTTAGGAGAGAAGATGTATGTTCGACCACACCGAGAACCGACAAAGATTTGCGGGAAGTATGCGACTCTCGCGCTATGTGCAGACTGCCGCGTTAGGCGTTAGTTTTTAGACTGACTGTCGCTCTTTTTTTAATACGGAAGAAAAGTTCGGCGTGGGTGTGCCCCTGTGCCTAAAGAACGCGGATTCGTTGTTCCCAATTTCGTTAGGAAAAGTGAGGGTAACGAACCGAGGTGTCGATTGGTCATGACCTGCATTACTGCTCGAAGGGATGAGTAGGGAGTCTCCTACCATCGTGGTGGATAGATGACTGTGTGCGTGAGAAAACCTAGCTTGTTTTATTACAGGGCTATTCGGATTTTCCTCATGGGTGCATACCCGCTTTCTCCGTGTTTTAAGTGCGACTAATAAACCCAAGGACCTCTCTAAAAAACCAGATGTGCGTCGAAAATACTTTTAGGCTTAAGAAATTCTTCAGGACAAACGGATTGACGACACATGGCGAAACAATACAGGAAAGTGAAAGTTATGGTGGGCCCTTAGGTTTATTGAGGGTCGAAGTGACGTTACGCAGGTCGGTTGTTGTCCGGTCGCGCGGGCTGGCGTGCAGATGTTTTAGGCGGCGTAACAACATAAGTTATATATATGTCGGAGATGAAAGGAAAGCCGAAGCCCTTCCTTGGAAATTTTGGGAACATCCTCTAGTACCTTAGCCTAGATTTTATTATAGTTGTAATTGTTTAAGATTTGTAATAAGCGAGATTGGGTTCGAGGTGACAATCGGTCGCTGAACGTAGCCACGGTCACGGGATGGATGTTTTATCTAACGGAGGTCTGGAGTGGTTGTATGTGTTTTCCGAGAAGTGTGGTTGTGGCGGCATGCGGCCTCGAGAGCGGGCCGAGCCACGTGTGATGTTGCCTCGGAGGTGCCGATGCAATGGGACATACATTGTATTTAGTAACCAAAACTCCAGGCAGAAACTGCCTAGCAACGGCGTTTGGAACTCTCTCGATGCTTCCAACGAGTGTGCCTAGCAACGGCGTTTGGAACCTTCTCGATGCTTCCAAACGGGGATAGAAAACAAAATGCAATCGTACAGGGAGAAAAATCTCCACGAGGCTGGCATTCTTGCGATTGCCTTGGAGAGTGATACATCGAGCGTTTTCGACGATCGCATTTGCGTCCAAGTTAGTTTCGCTTAGTAAGGAGTTATCCCGGTGACCGTGGATTCGTTTGAACTCAAACATTGCTAATAGTATTATTTAATTTAATTATTCGTAGATCGTATTATTCATTAGGCTTAGTGTTTGTTAGACTTATTATTAGTTGTACTTATTATTTGTTAAGCTTAGTGATAGACCTGTATATACGTGTAAATAAAATCTCGGCTTTGTGAAACGATGGCTAGTCCACATGAAGAGTCGTCGCGCGCCCACAATTCGAATCCCGATCCGACATCAGAAGTGGGATCAGTACCGTTTAAAGTGCTACAAGAGCAAATGGACCTTGTGCGCGAGTTAATTCAGACGCTAGCGCACAAAGCGGGGGAGCAACGACCGAGTACGGAATCTAAGGATGCAACGTTACCACGTTTTGACCCCGAAGGCGCGGGCGCCGATCCATCCGCGTGGTGCTCTCATGCTGATCTGATTTTGAAAGACCACCCGATGCAAGAGAGTGCGTTACTTTCCGCTCTAAATCGCGCCCTAAGGGGTTCTGCTGCGCATTGGCTTTCACAAATGGTACGCGGTGGAAAGCTTACCTGGCCAACGTTCAAGGAACAATTTCTTTCGCGTTTTGGTGGCAGAGAGACAGCCGCTTCGGCGTTAATAAGGATATCCAGAGAACGACCGTCGGAGACTGAATCTCCGGGAGCGTACGGTAGTCGCCTCCGCTCCATGCTGCAGATGAAGTTGCAAGATCTAACGATGCCCGAAGTGATCAATGCCCTCGCCCTTTATATGCTGAGTTCACAAGATCGACGCTTTCGGCGACTAACGCTCGCGAATAATATCAGGACGGAGGACCAATTTCATGATGAAATGAGGATTCTCCCTTACAACGATCAGCCGACATTTTCGCCAAGAAATTCACTAACGGAACCTGAAGCTAAACGCAGCAGGCTATCAGTTCCTCGGATTAAGTGCTACCGCTGTGGTGCTCACGGGCATAGGAGAACGGAGTGTCGCCTGCAAACACAAACGGGGAAGGAGCAGGATATACGAAACCCGAAGGAAAAACGACCAGCCGCATCGTCGAAGGTGACCTGCTTCAAATGCCACGAGGAGGGACATATCGCGCCTAATTGCCCATCATCGCGGAAAAGAAACTACGATTCCATTGACGAACGCCGGATCGACTCCTGTGTAGTAGAAGCTCCGGCTGGTAGATTAAGCCATCTGGGTGAGTCGTATCCATTTTACTTTGATTCTGGGGCCGAGTGTTCGTTAATCAAAGAGTCCCTAGCCTCGAAATTTTCGGGTAAAAGAATAACCGATGTGGTAGCGATGCGGGGGATCGGGAATACTTGTGTTAAGAGTACACTTCAGATTTTGTCCACTGTTCGTATTAACGATCTTACATTGGAGATAGTTTTTCATGTCCTTGCTGACGATTACCTAAAATACGACATCATGATTGGTCGCGAGATTTTGAGCCAGGGATTCGACGTAAATATCGCGCAAGATAGCCTTGTTATTTGTAAAACAAAGGTCGTTAACGCTTGTGGTAAAGTCGCGGAAGATGCGGTCAACATTAACGAGGTTGACACTGATGTGATCGGTAACTATAAAGATCGATTAATCTCTGTTCTCGAAAAATTTAAAGAATCATTCATTACGGGTTTCCCGCGTACTCGCGTCAGTACGGGCCAGTTGGAAATACGGCTAATCGATCCCAACGTCACCGTGCAGAGAAGCCCTTACAGGCTTAGCGTGGAAGAGCGAAGAATAGTACGCGAGAGGATAGACGAGTTAATTAAAGCACAAATTGTAAAACCTAGTAATTCGCCGTTCGCGAGCCCTATAATACTCGTGAAGAAGAAGGATGGCTCAGACAGATTGTGCGTAGATTTTCGAGCGCTGAATAAAAATACGGTCGCGGATCGGTATCCCTTACCCCTTATTGCTGACCAAATCGCGAGATTGCAGAGTGCGAGGTACTTCATTAGCCTGGACATGGCTAGCGGATTTCACCAGATCCCCATTCACCCTAACTCGACGGAATATACTGCGTTCGTTACCCCCGACGGTCAATACGAATACGTGACGATGCCGTTTGGGTTGAAAAATGCACCAGCCGTTTTCCAGAGAGCCATTTTCAAGGCCTTAGGCGACCTCGCTTATTCGTATGTCGTTGTTTATTTGGACGACGTTCTAATAATCGCCGACTCAATAGATCAAGCTCTAGAAAGGTTGCACACTGTACTAAACACTCTCGTAAACGCCGGATTTTCTTTCAATTTCGCTAAATGTTCTTTTCTGAAGACGTCGGTACTTTATTTGGGATATGTAATTCGTAACGGAGAAGTTCGTCCAAACCCGGGAAAAATACAAGCTTTGAATTCTTTACCTGCACCGTCGACCGTCACACAGCTTAGGCAGTTTATAGGTTTGGCCTCTTACTTCCGAAAATTTATTCCTAAATTTTCGCAAGTGATGAAACCCTTGTACGCACTCACTTCTAGTAACAAGCACATAACTTGGACGGACAGGCACGAAAAGATAAGACAACAGATAATTTCCGTTCTGACCGACGCGCCGGTGTTAATGATATTTGATCCCAATCGTCCCATAGAGCTACATACCGACGCTAGTTCGGAGGGGTATGGAGCTATTTTAATGCATAGAGTCGAAAAGGAAAACAGAGTCATCGAATATTATAGTAAAAGGACCAGTCCCGCGGAATCTAGGTATCATTCGTACGAACTGGAGACACTAGCAGTAGTAAGCGCCGTTAAGCATTTCCGACACTACTTACATGGACGGAAATTCTTAGTAGTTACGGACTGTAATTCTTTGAAAGCCTCCAGCAACAAAGTAAACTTAAATGACCGGGTTTATAGGTGGTGGGCTTACTTGCAAACATTCGATTTTGACATCATGTATCGAGAGGGTAAACGAATGGCCCACGTAGATTTCTTTTCGCGAAACCCCGTAGACTTGAATCGCCGTATGATAGACAAGGTCGCAGAGAAAGAGATTAATCTGGCCGAGATCTCCGAAGACTGGCTATTAGCGGAACAACGTCGCGATCCGCAAATCTCCGAAATCGTTAATAAATTACAGAACGAAGAGCTCGCGGAAGATATCGCGAATACCTACGAACTGCGATCCGGTACACTTTACCGTAAAGTACAACGAAAGGGCAGAACCCTTTGCTTACCCATTGTTCCGAGAGGTTTTAGATGGTCCGTCATCAACCATGTGCATCAGTCAATTATGCACTTAATTTATGCATCAATTAATATGCATCAATAATTATGCAGTCAATTGTGCCCCTGTGCCTAAAGAACGCGGATTCGTTGTTCCCAATTTCGTTAGGAAAAGCGAGGGTAACGAACCGAGGTGTCGATTGGTCATGACCTGCATTACTGCTCGAAGGGATGAGTAGGGAGTCTCCTACCATCGTGGTGGATAGATGACTGTGTGCGTGAGAAAACCTAGCTTGTTTTATTACAGGGCTATTCGGATTTTCCTCATGGGTGCATACCCGCTTTCTCCGTGTTTTAAGTGCGACTAATAAACCCAAGGACCTCTCTAAAAAACCAGATGTGCGTCGAAAATACTTTTAGGCTTAAGAAATTCTTCAGGACAAACGGATTGACGACACATGGCGAAACAATACAGGAAAGTGAAAGTTATGGTGGGCCCTTAGGTTTATTGAGGGTCGAAGTGACGTTACGCAGGTCGGTTGTTGTCCGGTCGCGCGGGCTGGCGTGCAGATGTTTTAGGCGGCGTAACAACATAAGTTATATATATGTCGGAGATGAAAGGAAAGCCGAAGCCCTTCCTTGGAAATTTTGGGAACATCCTCTAGTACCTTAGCCTAGATTTTATTATAGTTGTAATTGTTTAAGATTTGTAATAAGCGAGATTGGGTTCGAGGTGACAATCGGTCGCTGAACGTAGCCACGGTCACGGGATGGATGTTTTATCTAACGGAGGTCTGGAGTGGTTGTATGTGTTTTCCGAGAAGTGTGGTTGTGGCGGCATGCGGCCTCGAGAGCGGGCCGAGCCACGTGTGATGTTGCCTCGGAGGTGCCGATGCAATGGGACATACATTGTATTTAGTAACCAAAACTCCAGGCAGAAACTGCCTAGCAACGGCGTTTGGAACTCTCTCGATGCTTCCAACGAGTGTGCCTAGCAACGGCGTTTGGAACCTTCTCGATGCTTCCAAACGGGGATAGAAAACAAAATGCAATCGTACAGGGAGAAAAATCTCCACGAGGCTGGCATTCTTGAGATTGCCTTGGAGAGTGATACATCGAGCGTTTTCGACGATCGCATTTGCGTCCAAGTTAGTTTCGCTTAGTAAGGAGTTATCCCGGTGACCGTGGATTCGTTTGAACTCAAACATTGCTAATAGTATTATTTAATTTAATTATTCGTAGATCGTATTATTCATTAGGCTTAGTGTTTGTTAGACTTATTATTAGTTGTACTTATTATTTGTTAAGCTTAGTGATAGACCTGTATATACGTGTAAATAAAATCTCGGCTTTGTGAAACGATGGCTAGTCCACATGAAGAGTCGTCGCGCGCCCACAATTCGAATCCCGATCCGACATATAAAATATGTATATTATACCCTTGCCTACTGACTGATATGAATTTCTTTCGGTCTCGAATGCGTTAAAAGAGAGCGCAAAGAAGTCGAAATTACTTATTGTAGTTAGTAAAACGACCTGAGAGGCAGACAGATACAAGAAAGAAGGAATATTATATTAGCGGCATTATCATGTTTTTGTTCTCTTTAAGTCTTTCATCGAGACAGACAATCTACAGGTATTAATCGACCAATTTCTCCAAGCTGATAACTTCGAATTGATGTTTATATATAAGAAGTGTTATGTGTTAATCTGTCTAAATGTTTAAAAGGTGTTATAAATTAAATGTTGTTAAACGATACGTAATTGCCTTTTGATCGTAAATTTTACTATCAAGGGGTCTTTTATGTATGCGTAATCATTGTGAATTATAACAATTTATGTGATCGATATTAAAGGTGTTTAAAAGCATGTGTGTTTTTCTATATTATTATTTTCCTATATTATTATCCTATATTATTATAGCATTCCTATATTATTATAATATCCAATTACATGTTGATACACAAGATATACAGATTATTATTTATAACGTTTTGGTTTTTTTAATTGAGTCATTCATTTAGTACAAATGATAAGAAATTAGTAATAATTCACAAAAAAAGAATATGGTAGTAGAAATATTATAAAAAAACATTTTCTGTTTTAGTGTAGAGTTACTCCTTCTTACAGACAGTGTCGTACAAATCTGTACGTCTCTGAGAAACTGTAGGTATCTGAGCCCTTACTTCCTCAACAACTTTTAGATCTGATAGAAAAAAGAAACATACGAAGTAATAAGTAATGCTTACTAATAAATTCAACAAATACAGAGGAAGATGGCTAAATCGATAAATTAACGAGGCTAAAAATTAATTACATCATGGATCTCTCGCTTTTAATTTTAAGCTGTAAATTACAGATATCGGTGACTGCCATATTCTCTTGAGTTTCCAAATCGTAAAGATTCTTTCCCCAGGGATTGGTCAACTGTGTATGTCCCCATGCGACGTAACTTGCTTAAGGAACACGAGCCGGTGATATGCAGGCAACGTATAATTGATTATCATTCGCTCTGGAACGCTGAAGTAATGACCAGTGCAATGGTCCAGTGGTCATTTTGAATGCCGCTGGATATATCAGCATTTGGCAACTTAACCCAGAGAAGCAGGAAATATGAAGCCACCGAATACCAATTAACTTCGTAGTTGCACGGTTCACATTCCATCATTTCTGAATATGCGAGGACAGTCCTCTTATTGTACTTTTAATTCTTTTATTTGTTTCATTTTCAGCAAATATACTGGTTTTTTAAATTAAGCTTCTTTTTATACAGAGTTACAGATTATATTAATTTTATATAGAATATATTTAAGAAAGATATTTAATTTTTTGCTAGTTAAGTATTGATCGATTAACTTACTGTACCTTTGTTCCGATAAATGCGTGCCATTTCCTCGAATCTAATATCATAGCAAATGCCAATACCTATTTTGCAGCCCTTCACATCGAACGTCGTTAGGGAGTTACCAGGACTGAGTGAATCACTCTCTCGAAAAGTAATCTTATTAGGAATGTCGATGTCGAATAGATGTACCTAATAACATAAAAATGTGGTCGCTAATTCTATTGCTGCAACTTTTGTAATTTAATATCAAAGTTACCAACTCCTAAACTTTAATTATTTTTTATTTAATAACTGACAGCGTTTTTATCACTTTCTTTTATTAAAAAATCTTATCATTTAATAATGTTTAAAAAGGAGAAAAAATAAGTATTTTCGTATGTGAAAAATTTATACAACAACAAACACATTACAACAAAAATGGGCGTTTCCCGTATCATAACGTATTTTATAAACCGTAAATTATAGAATTGGTTATAGTATACGTATGTACATATGTATATTCCTAAATTATTCCTAGATAGAGTCACTTTCTTCACCCCAATATTTTCAAATTCAAAGCCATAAAGGAATATATTACTTACCTTTCGGTGTTTTGCTATCAAAGTTCCATCGGGACCCCAAATAGTACAGGTATTGTACAATTTATCGCCCTCTATTTCAGGCATCGTACCACCAACTACATAGATGTTTTCTTTAGCTGCGTTCGATGAAGCAACGCTCGTTTCACCATCAGGAATACTCTCGGCGTATTTTGGAAAGTACTCTGCATTGCAATATTTCAATTAATGAAAAATAACTGTCTTTTGTTCCAACCATAAATTAAATTGAAATGTTTGTCAGTTTTTTATTTTCTAAATTATTAAAATAACTAAGTTTTATATTTCGACTTAATTAAATATGCAATTACTTAGCTAATAGTATATATAATAAATTGTTTCCACAGGTTCAAAATGAAAAATGAATATTTAGAAATATTTAATTACGACAATGCTATTTGTGTTAGCATCAGTGGCTTGTTACTCAACGACTTTGCTAGTACTTTTTGAAACATAAAGTTAGTTTTCAATTAACACTTATACTAGAGGCGGAATTATAAATGCAAAATAATTGATAATACTAATTTATAAGTACCTAATTATTAGTATGTTAAAAAATATATTTATACAAAAATCACGATAATCATGAAAATGGGGAAATCCTATATTCTCGAATCAATTCACAATTTATTTTGTATATTAATTAGATTCCGCGCTCATCAGTACGTACTCACTGGCGACATCGAGAAAATGTATCGGCAATTCCTCGTACGACCAGAGGATCGGAAATATCAAAGGATATTATGGCGCAGCGCGAGTGGAGAAACAGAAACATATGAGCTTAACACCGTAATATTCTTATCATAGAAATAGAAGCAGTCCTCAATTCCCGCCCGCTAACTCCTATCTCCACCGATCCAAATGATCTCCTAGCCCTCACTCATTTTAAATTAAATTATTATTATTAAATTATAATTAAATTATTAATATGACAATTAAAATTTTATATTTTCACGTGAGTTTCTTTAGATAATTATTATCAACATGATGACTAACTCTTACGGATTAATACGTGTCTGTAGGGCAATCCGGTGGACTTGATCGGCTTTTTACTTCGAAAGTTGAGTAATCGGTGTCGCTTTCTTACGCATCTTTGAACTGTATAAATGTTTTAAAATTGTTTGATCCAGAATGTACCACACCGGACAATCAAGAAGGCAGGTGCCTTGACTACAGAAAATGTAAACCTCTGCAAGAAATATGGCAGATACAGTACCGTACAGCCACCGATTTTTATAGACGATCAGTGTGCAGATACCAGGACAATGTTACGATCGTTTGCTGTCCGAACGATCCAAACAAAGAGAAGAGAGAAATTTTAATAAAAACTGTGTATAAGTATAAGGCTTTGCGACCACCATACTGTGGTTTTAGCAACGTCTCTCATACCAGGGTGGTCGATGGTAAACCAGCTGAACTTGGTACGTTTTATGTCTTTCTTTCCGATTAATAATAAGCCATTTACTGCAAAGAATGAACTTTAAAGGCATTAAACAGCACATCAATGTACATTTCAATTAGACTAAATAATAATGCTATGATTCTATCAGTAGTAACTTTACTTATTAACTTGAATTATTTCTTTCTTTTACTTCATGTTAGGAAGAGTATCTTTTTGCTTGAAATAAAAAATTGATATAGGAGTAATAATATGGATAGAGATCAAAAACTGTTAGGGCAGAAATTACACGTTTGAACTTTACAGTTCAGTATAGTTCAAATAGAAATTATATAGAATTATTTAATAATTTGTATTCCACTGGAATAAAAATTTAATTTCTGTCTTTATCAAATCTCTATTTCAGAGTATTTGTACGTATGTACTTATCGTCTGCTGTATGATCGAATATCAAATAGATAATAATCGTTGTTACTCGTTATGTGAGAAAAAATTATGTATATTCACAACTATGACTATTGCATTTTAGGCGCTTGGCCATGGATCGCTGCATTAGGTTTTCGTAATCCCCGAAACCCAGACAAACCACTATGGAAGTGCGGAGGTTCCCTGACATCGGCTAGGCATGTTTTGACCGCAGCACATTGTGCACATATGGATGGAATAGAAAACATACACAATCATAATATTGCCATTCTTAGATTGGTGGAGGAGGTGCCATTTTCGAGTAAGTCCTCAAATATATATATATATATA